>NW_017307391.1:362594-374973 GCF_000935625.1 Nanorana parkeri | reverse complement strand
CCCGCCTCACACCAGGCAAAGTAGGCCTCCACGTGCGATGGTATATCTTACAAGACACGGCTTTGTGAGCCCTGAGCATCGTGGGGATAACTGCATCTGACAAACCACGATCCTTCAACACCTGGCTCGGGACCCTGGGACAGAAGATCTGAACGAAGCGGCAACCGCCAAGGAATGTCCATGACCAACCGAACCACGTCCCATGCTCTCCTCGATCAATCTGGGGCCACGAAGATGCCTTCAGCAGCTATCGTGCATACTCAAAAGATACAACCAACGAAAGGCATAAAATCAGACCGTTGTCCGACTGAACTCGAGTCGACAGGCCCTGAATACGAGCCGTCCAATGATGGAGAGACAGGCTTATTGCTCGAAGCTCCAACAGGTTGATCAGCACATGAGACTCCAATGTCCCTCTGTCGTCCAGGACCCCTCCCCAGCCCAGAAGGCTGGCGTCCACGGCGACCACCTCCCAACGCAGAAGTAGGAAGGATTTCCCCGACACAAGAGCAGGAGATCGGAGCCACCAAACAAGGTCGCCCGAGACATCCGAACTTCCATGTCCAACAAGGGAGACTTGTCCCAACGCAACAAGATGTCCCTCTGTAGATCCTGGTGTGATGCTGTGCATCAGGAACTGCCACGAAGGGGGCTACCATGAGGCCCAGCACCTGCATACAGAATCGGATGGTCGACCACCGACAAGACTGTAACAACCGCACGCGAGAGCCGAGCTTCAGAATCTTCCTTGGAGGAATGAAAACCCAGGCCAGATAGTGTCCAGAAGCTGACCCAGATGCTCCAGACATGGAGGACGGCACCAGGCAGAACTTCCTGAAGGAAGGATCCAGCCGAACTCCTCCAAGGACCACAGTGAGACAGCAAGATCCACCACCAGAGAAGAATGCGACTCCGAGAAGGTCGTCCTGATACCCCACAATCAAGATTCCCCGACAGCGCAACAACGCCAGAATCGGGTCCAACACCTTGGTGAACACTCAAGGGGCTGACGCCAGACCGAAAGGCAGAGCCACAAACAGGAAGTGCTCCTCTCCCACCGCAAACTGAAGATAACACTGATGGGAACGACAAAATGGGAACATGAAGGTAGGCATCCTTAATCTTGATAGAAGCCAACAGATCCCCCTGATGGAAACCATTAGATCCGTAGCGGTGTGTCTCCATCTGAAACCTGTGGACCCGCACACGGTAAACAGATTTGAATAAAATACTTTGAACCACTCCGAGGAGGGCACCGGACAAATCACCCCTAGACAAGAGGTCTGCCACCGCGCAATGAAGATCCTCGAGCCCTTGTAGAGAGAGGAGCGTTTTGTAGGGGAAAAAAACCTGTCCCCGGGGCGAGACAGAAAACTCTTATCTTGTAGCCCGAAGAAACCAGCTCCCGCACCCAGGTGTCAAAGATGCGAGACAGCCAAATATCTCGTCCCCCTGGAATCCAGAGATGGGGACAGACCTTCATGCAGAAGGGGGGCTTACGAGACATTGCCAGGGACACTTGGCGGCTTGGGAAGGGAAAGGCTAGTGGAACTTACAGCCCTCACCAGGGCGCAAACAAGCCGGGGGCTCAAGTAACGGCCGCTTGCCGCACAGGCTGGCCGAATCACTCATCAGGGGGCGCTGCCACGGCGCTCATCCAGCACTCCAAGCCCACCATGTCTTCGCACACAAGCCCCTTCACTAGGCCGCAAGGAGACCGGGGCCTAAAGTATCAGCCGTCCGCCACACAGGCCGGCCAAAACAGCACATAGGATCCTCGCCCCACACCCGAACCTCCTGGCCACCACAGAACCCCGAAATGCTTCCAAACTGCTCCTCCAAAGCACCCAGAGAGCTGGGACGCGAACCAGGGACCCATCCAAGGGAGAGAACCAGCAGGTCAAAGTCCCCATGCACCGCCCCAAGCCCAACATACATACAACCAGGGGAAAGACTTCCCGGACTCCCGAGACAGCGACCACCTCCACCCTCAAGGGGGGGTGATGATGCCAGGGAACTCCACAGGAATGCAGAGCACAACAGTCAAGGCGTGCAGGGGGGCGGAAACGCCACCGATTACAGTCGAGGCGCCGCCAGCCTGAATGAAGTGCTGTAAATGGGAAGCCAAGACCCCCATTCGTATTAACACGATCGGGACGAACCCACAGGCTACTCTGTCAGAACAGAGTCGGGGCAGCTGACCCACCATGGCAGAGTTTGCATGCGCTCGTTGGTCACACATGGACGACTACAAGTTACATAGTATTTGAGGTTGAATAAAGACATATGTCCATCAAGTCCAACCTATTTGTGTATGTGTGTATGGTCCTATTGGTGTGTAGTATGTATAGGTCCCTGTGTGTTCTCAATTTTAAGAGAACTTGTAATCCTGTATATTATGTTCCCTGAGGAAATCGTCCAGTCGCCTCTTGAATGATTCTACACTCTCAGCCGAAATCAAAGCATGTGGCAGCGAGTTCCATACCTTGACCGATCTAACTGAGAAGAAACCCCTTCGCCCCTTGTGCTGAAATTTTTTCTCCACCAATTTTAAGTGGTGGCCTCTCGTCGTTGTTTTCAACGACGGTTGCAATTTCCAATTACAGTTTTAATGAGCGCACGCGGCGATACCTGGTATGTGTAGCGCAATCGTCATTTTTGTACGTAGACACATTTTTTTCATTTAACTATTTTTAAACCTTTTTTTTTAACTTAACTTTATTCCTAGCACATGCTCTATGTGCTAGGAATAAAGTTAAGTTAAAAAAAAAAAGGCTCACAAGTCCCCTATGTGATAGCACATTGGAGCGGACAGGTTCTCTTTAAGGTGACATTAGGGGTCCAGACCCTTAGTGTCACCTTTCCACTTTAATAGCTTTAGCTGTGGAATGTAAATACAGCAGCCAGTGGCTGGGAGCAAGAGCTAGCCTGCTATTGGCTATTTCAAATTGAAAAAGCAGGCTGGGTATAGCACCCGCCCACTGCCTGCTGTCCATTAAACAGAAGAGGGAACTGAAGAAGAAAGCTCTCCTTCAGTTCCTCCTCTGCTGATTGACAGCAGGCGCCTGCAATAGCCAGCCTGCTATTGGCTACTGCAATTTAAAATAGCCAATAGCAGGCTGGCTAATGCTCCCAGCCGTTGGATGGGAGACTTGTCGCTGGCTTTCTACTGCCAGCAGTTGATCCAAAGAGGGGGCACGGGGATGCAGCGGAGGCACAAGCATAGTCACTGCACCTGAAAGCGGTCTCTCCTCCCCACTGGGCACCGGCTGCAGCAGTTTGTGTCCCCTCCAACCCCTGCTGCCTCTGGTGATACAAGCGGGGAGAGCAGCGGGGATCAAAGGGTACACAGACCGCAGCATGCTCCCAGCAGGGAGGAGCAGCGCTGATGGGCATCCAGAACTGCATGTTCGGGGCGTCGGACAATAGGAATTGCTCACTCCTGGTGCAAGCAGTGGACGGGATGACAAAACCCCAGGCGCCAGGATGCAATTTCTAGTTATCATGGCAACCTGGCACCTGGGATTTGTCAAGCCCTGGTTTAAAGTATAAGGCTCCATTCAGGTTCCTAGGCTTTTTGTCACTCAATGCTAAGCACGACAAAACACTTAAGACAAAACACTTAAGACAAAGAATCCCATACATTTCCACAGCCACTGTTCACACCTGAGCATTTCACAGTGCATTTTGTTCAATGTAGTTTCCCAAAAGGAGCCAAAAAGCGCTGTAAGCTGACAAAAAGTAACTCATCTACTTTTTCCAGTGACAGGCATTTCAAAATGATTAGGTGTTAACAGGGGCCATAGAAATACATGGGATTCCTTGTCTTGACTGTTTTGTTGCGTTTACCTTTGAGCGAAAAATGCCTAGGTGTGAACAGGGACTAAGTAGGCAGAAAAAAAAAAAATGGATTCAAAACATATTCCTTAATAACCACAAAGGATATAGCAGTGACATCATCACTGTGCTGTATATAGCTTGTGCAGATAGCAGAGCTGTGGGAGGGGCCCACTAGAGTCTGCCACTACAGGGAGGCGGATACAAAGACTAGCTACCCTACACAAGTTGAAAGAGCAGAGGTGACCAGTCTTTCTCACAGGACATTCCTGTACAAAAACATTTCACACAGATCTGGAAATACACAAAGCATTTAAACAATGTTTTGTTACTCTGTAGTTTAGCTTTAAAGAGCTATTGTTTTAACACATCCTTATTACATGAGGCACTATTTATTTAGAAACCAATTTTACCCTTAGAGACAATGACCTGCAATCATTAAAATGCAGACATCTCAACTCTCCCGGATGTTCCTGGTCTCCCGGTATTAGATAGCGGCTCCCGGACAACCGGGAGAGAAACATTTTCTCCCGGAAAGGTTTACTTTGCTCGATCTAGCAGAGTAAACCTTTCCGTGCTGGGTTTTTTTTTCTGACATCAGGGCTTCGTCAGAAAAAAAAAAAACAGCATAGGAACTAATATATAAATTGCTATTGGCTATTTAAATTAGCAATAGCTATTGCACCCGCCCACTGCTACTATCAATCAGCAGAGGTGGACCTGAAGTTCTGTATCAGGTCCACATCTGCTGACTGAGCAGCAGCTGTCAGAACAGTAAAGAAAAAAAAACCTGCAGATGGCAAAGAAGCTATCTGCCATCATTTCAGGAGGGTGCTTTCTTCTTTGTTGTTGCACCCCCCCCCCCCCCCCCAGGGGGGGGGGTTGACAGAAGGCACCTCCCGATTTATTTCAGGTTAGGATCCCTGAAAATGCATGAACCACCGCGAAATGTGCTTATTACTCAACAATCATCAATCAGATACAGATTCTCATTATCCAACTGTTCACTTTCAGCCCCTTTCTGAATGTGCTAACAATTATTCCTGCTTCCGAGACTTTACTAAATAGGGCCTAATGCAACAAAGGGGCTTACAAGGCTAACAGCTTTTTCCTTCTTCAGCGCCATCAACGTGCTCAACACATTAATTTTAAAAGCGCACAATAACAATTGGCCGCCCGTCAATTTACCCTCATATACAGCCGAACAACATATTAATAAACGAGGCGCCACAAATTGATTTTCACTCGTGATAAGAGAATAGTCGTTTAGTCCTAATAGATGAACGCACATACCTGGTGATTGTCACTCTACACAAGCTATTCGCCTTATACATAAGCGTTATCCGGCCCGGTGTTCCCAAAATCCGGTTTCCAGATCTCATTTACTTCCGCCGTCAAAACGCCTCGGAGCCTACACAGGCCGCATCCTTTCCCGGTACCGCCCACCCGACATGCTGATTGGTGGAGCTTTGGTTTGGGTTCGCCATAGATTGAGGCTTCATTGGCTTGCAACAAAAGAAGTCACCAAACAACACCCGCCTCTACTTCTTGATGAGGTCCGCAGAGCTAAACAAGAAGATAAATGCACGTACTCAGCTGTGTATCGTGATCAATGCGATTCTTTCACTGGGTTTTTTATCAAGGCCAATGCTTGTCTTTTTTATTAATAGTGCAAAGCCGCCCTTAGTGATTTGTGCCTAATGCCTGGCGAACATACGCAAAAACTTGATGCTGTCAAATTGCTGCTGCCATGGCAAAAAGCTGTTGGTTATGTATTAGCATACACACAATATTAGCAAAATGGCCACAGTAAACAAACTTACCCTTTGTGCTCTTTCATATCTGTCACATCAATGTATGTCCGTGCACGCATGCTGTGCCTTATGTATAATTTCCTTTTTTATTTTAGCAGTATTAACTTATACAACTGGGCATGCTTTTTTTCTTTATAAGGTGAGAATATTCCTTTAACCACTTGAAGACCAGGGTGTTAACCCTTTCACTGCCAAGCCCTGTCTAAAGTTGCCCATACATCGGTCAAATTCCGGCCACTTTTTAATGTATCGGCCAAAATTCGCACAGCGTGTGGGTCTGTCGGCTCCCTTTTAGACCGGGTTCCTCGATCAGCTGATCGAAGGAGGCGGCTCGAAAATTTTCGATTGACTAGAGCCGACAGCCAATAAGCTGCCCGCTCTGGTCGGGTATTGCCCATCAGAATACAATGTACACAGCAGGATTCCTCGATCGACCCACAGGTGTATGCCCAGCCTAACGGTGCCTATACACTGCAATTTTCGTTCAGGAGTTTTCGTTGCTGCCAAGAATCCAGATAGCAAGGATAACTTGCCACAAATTTGTGCCAGGGTTAAATTGTAATTCTTGTTAACTTGCTGCACACATTCTTGGCAAGTTGTAGACTTGCAGAACACTTGCAGCACAAAAGTTCTAGTTGACACTTTTTGAATTTGAAGCAAATTTGCTTAGCAAGTCTACAGCAAGAGTCCTGCAGGTCCTGGCCAGAGCTCTGCAAGCTCGCTGGTCTGGAGGCTTGCAATGCAGACTTGCTGTAATTGTGCAACAAAATTGTGAAGCTTGGCAAGTCTGCAATAGTTTAGCAAGTCATTTTCAAACTTGCAGCTCAATTACTTGCTATCTGGGAACCCTCTTTCGATTCTAGCTCAAATAGCCCATCAAGCACAGACCAATGTTGTTTTGATAATCGTACATTAGTAATACGAACTCATCAAATTTCGTCAATCGACAGAACGAATTTTCGTTTGCGCATGTTCATGTGGAGATTTTTTTCAGATGAAAATGCCACTAATCCATCGATTTTTCCTTCGTTTCGTTCGTGGAAGTTTTCCAGCCTGACCGATTAAGGAAATTCAGCCAGAAGTGCGTGTTCAATTTCCGAACAATAATCGCAGAGTGTATGGGCACCTTTACACCTGTGACCTCAGCTGGCCACACCATTTTTGCAGTTTTTCACCTTTTTTTACATTTTCAACTGCTGCTTTTACAATTTGTAAAAGACCCCCCAAACCATATGTTTTCTAAAAGTACAGAACCGGTAGAATAAAAACTATTACTAATTTTGTAGGTCCCGTGACAGTTGCACAAATGTTTACAAAATCAATATTTTTGCTAAAAATACATTAAAATTATCAACGCACCAAAAAAAACCCCATAATTTACAAGATTCCTACAAATCTAACAATTTACAACTGTACTGAGCTAATAAATAACACATTTGTGCATTTTAAATCGTGCCTTTTTGTGAAACGTAAAAAAAAAAAAACGAAGGAACGTAAACCTGTAAATAAGCAACTTATGCTGAAAATCTGTTTTGTTAAAATCTGATCTGCTGTGCAGTTTGTGCACTGTGTTGGTGTGTGTTGCGATAAAATGACGCGGGCACACATTTAAGTGCAACACAGCATATTACAACGCACGTCAATCCGTTGCAATGCTTTGCCATGCGCTGCCACACAGTTAAATAAATGTTGCTGTAAAAAGAAAAAAATCAAGCGGTGCTAACAACGCACCACAGCGCTTGCACATGATGTACACCACCATATGGTGTAAGTTTATGTATGTGTGTTGGGGGGATGCTTTATTTCTTTTTTAACTTTTTTTTACTCTAATTTTTATTTGTTTATTTTTGTTATTTTTACTTTACTGTTAAGGGCTTTGGGGAAACATCTAACATATTATTTCCCTATTGAAATAGAAAAGAGTTTGAGGACACAGAGTCCTTAATTTTCTTTTCTGCAGCCCCAGCACTCAATAAATAGGAAGCACTCAGTACAGAGGCTTACTGTTCATTCACAAACTGAGGAGGCATAGTACTCTCGACAGTGATGGGACAGGAAGCCTCTGTACTGAGCCATCGCTGGCTGTAAAAAATTTTTAAAGGTTCCCACTCGAATGTGGGGTGCGCATGGGAAAAGACGCATCTCAGTGCTGCTGATTTCCTTAGGCCTCTTTTCAGTCACTTCATGTCTACATGCATGTACCCCAGCAGTGGCTGCATGGCACTTCTCATAGTGGGTTAACTGATGGTGACAACAGCGGACCATGCCTACATAGAGTCAGTTGAAACAGCCTCCTGTAGTGTCCATCAGAAGCCTGTGTGACAGGGGGACAATGCCAACATACAGTTTGGGGACAGGGACAGAGCATCATCACCCTGTAACAGGAAGTGTCTGAACAAGGACCTTTATGGCAGGATAATTAGGTATCATTTTAATGAAAGTTGTATATTTAAAAATAAGGAAAATTACTTTTGAAATAACATTCACATGTTAAAAATCATATGAGATTTTAGTGATTGAGTTTTCAACACTCATGAATCAGGTAAGTATTGTTCCCTCAACCGTAGTTAGCATTTGTGGGTGGGGCCACATTAGATTGGCGGTGGGTGGAGCTGAGGATTGGCCGGCCAGAAATAACTCATCAAATGTAAATAATTCCACCCAAAGTATGGATTGTACTAGTATGGTTATGTCAGCGTAATACATGGCAAATTGCATGAGGGCTTCAAAGGGACCAGTCAACATGCTGTACATAGAGCAAGCACAGTTGTCCGGTTATATATCATCTCAAAAACTTATCCTCCAGAAGCTTTCCTGCAGCATTTCTTGAATTACACTCATCCCCGTAGTTAGAGCCAACGTGTGAAATTGAAACTGTCACAGGTCGGCTCTATTGATCGGGAAGTGAGCAAAAACATACCGGCGCTCACTCACTTCTCGATCATCTCCCTGCAGAGAACGGTGACTATCAGTTGCCGCTCCCCACAGGGATTCTCTCCGATCCTCCAGCGTGAAGGGATGGATGGGGGAGGGGGCGGGCATAGCTGGCCCTGCCTCTAAATAAGCAGAGCTCGCTGTAATTTAGCCAGTGGATCTCAACAGTAATGTCGGGATCCGTTCCGACTGCGGCACTCTCAGCATATAGCGTGCATGCTAAAACCTTAAAATCATAATGCACATCGGCACCAATGACAAAATAGGAGGAAATTGGAGTGTCCTAAAAAGGGAGTTCAGAGAATCAGGTGCTAGGATGAAGGAAAGGACCTCCACGATAGTTTTCTCAGAGATACTGCCAGTGCCACGAGCCACTCCGGACAGACAGCGCGAGTTGAGGGAGCTTAACAAGTGGCTCCGGAGCTGGTGTCAGAAGGAGGGATTTGGTTTCCTGGAGAACTGGGCTCACTTTGCAGTCGGCTACCGGCTCTACAGCCGAGACGGGCTGCACCTTAATGGGAGAGGTGCAGCATTTCTGGGGGGGGAAATGGTAGAAAGACTGGAGGAGCTTTTAAACTAGAGAATGGGGGGGTGGGCATAAAAATAAAATTACTTAAATCAAATGGAGATAAATTAATCGTAGATTAAAAAAATAATGATAATACAGAAATAAGTAACAGAGTAGTAGATAGTGGGCTCACTCCAGTCCACACAGTTAAAATAATCACCGAGGTTAAAATAGTGGAAACAGTCAATGTAGCAAATACGTTGTCAAAAGTGAATAAAATTAGAAACGAACCAATGTCAAGGCCAAACAATAAAACTAGTGGGGAACAAGAAGGATGTAAACTTTTGTCCCATAACAAGACAGGAATTAAATGTATGTACACCAACGCTAGAAGTCTAGCAAATAAATTAGAAGAGCTTGAAATTATGATACTCGAAGAGGACTTCGATATAGTGGGTATATCGGAAACCTGGCTAGACGGGTCAGGGGCGTGCCTGAGGCTACAGGACAAGAAAACGTACATGATACTGTTGTGGCCATCTTCAACATGCTGCTGTGCCATCCACCCACTACAGCGATAGAATTGGATCGTGCACACAGAGCACCTGGCCCGCGCTCCGAAGATCCAAGCAGGCCCCGAGACATTGTTTGCAGACTGCAAAGGTTCCCGGTCAAGGAGGAAATTTTACGCAAAATGTGGTCCCAGGGGCCAATTGATTTTGATGGGGCCACGATACGGATTCTGCCGGACCTTTCCAGGGCCATCTTACAGCGGAGGATGATCCTAAAACCGCTACTGACACGCCTGTGGGAAGCAGGTGTTGTGTACCGATGGGGATTCCCCTTTCACCTCATTATCCGGAGGAATACTACTCTCTTCGCCCTGAGACAAATGTCAGACCTACCTGCAATGTTCGAATTCCTGGAAATGGAACCCTTCCCAGTCCCGAACTGGCTTCAGCGTCTTCCCGGGGGTTTTGCTGGACCACGGTCACGGCCGACACCATCCGGCCGCCCTCAACGGCCTTCACAGCAACAACGACGGAGGAGGTCCTCCTCCCGGGGTAGAGCCAGCGAACCCTAGGGGTCCCGAACATCAGGTCTGAGCGACAGGGAGTTTCACACACGCCGAAAACAGACGAACACTAGTTGGGTCATCACCCCTGCCATGGGACTCATGGGCGGCCGTGGAGGCCGCCCTACACGTAGAGACTTGCCCGAGAGACTACAGGAAACTGTTTCGATACCATAGCCCATGAGAGCAGAATGTCTCTGATGCGACTCCTGACCCCTGACAGGGGGACAAGAACGTCTGTTACATGTATTGCCCAGAAGTTTGTCGAGCTCCCAGTCGCCTAGTACTAAATGCTATGGAGCTGGTTAAACACGCTTACCTTCCTGTCCCGCGATCTTTGTGTGGGTGCTAGTCGCAGTTTAACGGCTTGCACTTTAGAGTACGTGGTAATCCAGATGGCGGGCCAGGACTGGTATTCGGGAAGATTGGGAGGAGGGTGGAGGGGATTCCTCTGGGTTGCCTTGTTTTGGTTTTATGTTAGCTGTACTTTTTACCTGAGACCTCATTGACTCACCATCCTAATACGTTACCCGGGGTCTACAATATAGGTGCTTAACATTTTGAGATACTACTAAGAGTGGTCTTGCCGCTCATTACTGTCCTGGTGTGGAGCGGGGAAGTAGAGTGAGGCCCGCTTCGTCCAGCCACACTTCCACATAGGTTGACTCACCTGGGGGATTTAATCCTTTAGGTGAGTGAACTAGGGGTAGTTACCCCACTAGTTTTTTTTGTGTTTACCTTGTCTAACGTGTAATCCCCTCCCTGTTTCTTGTTCGTTCTAGTTGGATCACAGACACTTTAGGACTTGAGGTCTAAGCCAACCTTTTGCTTATCTTCTCTTCACCTCAACCTACTCCCCTTTTTTCCCCTCTCCCTCTAACTTCCCTCCCCTATCTCTCTACTTTCCACTCTTCCGCTCTCTCCTAGGGGAAATCTGTCACTCTCCTCAGCGTCAGCCGATGGGGAGGATGCCTCCAGTATCTTGCACCGTGGTGTCTTGGAATGCCAAGGGCCTGAACATTCCGGAGAGGAGAACGGCTGCCCTTAACGAACTTCAACGCCTAAAGGCCCAGGTAGGCTTTATCCAAAAAACACATTTTAAGGTCTCCAGTATTCCCAGGTTTCAGAACCAGCACTTTCCACATGCTTACCACTGCGGTTCTCCGGAAGGTAAATGTAAGGGGGTGAGCATTGTGGTGCATAGATCTACACAGTGGCAATACATAGCCGCGCGATATAGCCCGGACGGCAGATTCATTTTTGTGAAGGGCAGAGTGGGTCCTACTTTATGCACATTTGCAAACGTGTACCTGCCTAATGTGGGCCAAATCCCTTTTTTGGAAGACACCCTGGAACAGTTGGGGGAATTCATGGAGGGGGTCCTGGTATTAGGCGGAGACTTCAACATGGTCCTTGACCCCATTCTAGACAGCTCGAGATCGGCCACGCACCTCTCCTACTCAGCCCTCAGGAGGGTAAAAAAATGTCTGCGACACTTCCAATTAATTGACATCTGGCGTGTGCTGCACCCAAAGGACCGTGACTACACGTTCTATTCCAATCCACACGGTTCATACTCCCGGATAGACTACTTCTTAGTAGGACACAGAGATCTGTCCGTAGTGTGGGAAGCGTCCGTTGGAGTCATTGCACTCTCGGACCATGCCCCGATATCCCTGACCCTCGACCTGAAGCCACAGGAGCGGGGTGCATGGACTTGGCGCTTAAATGACTCTATCCTACATGATCCCACCCTAGTAGCAGAGATTACAGCTGATTTAGACACTTACTTTGCTTGCAATGCCACAGCAGAATGTGATCCCATGATCCTCTGGGAGGCCCATAAGGCCTACATCAGGGGCTCTTTTATTAAAATAGGTGCACGACTTAAAAAGCAGAGATCGGCTAAGGTGGAAGAACTGCTGGCAGACATAGCCAGACTGGAATCAACCCACAAACAATCTCTTGCCAGATCTGTCTTTGGAGAACTAACGAGCCTCCGGGAACAATTACTGTCCATTTACTTGGGCAAGTCCAGGAGTATGTTAAATAGGTGTAAACGGGTTTTCTACGAATTAGAAAACAAGTGTGGCAGGCCGCTAGCTAGAGCGTTACGTACACACCAAGCCCAATCATATATAGCGGAGATAATGTCTCCATCAGGTACGAGGATGTGTAAGACAGCAGAAATAGCAGGGGCATTTGCAGACT
>NW_017307391.1:343607-358786 GCF_000935625.1 Nanorana parkeri | reverse complement strand
GAGGTGATGATGTCATGGATCTTGGCGATCTACTCCAGACCAACGGCTCAGATCCGGATCAATGGAGCGCTATCCAGGACCTTTGCAATTTCAAATGGTACACGACAAGGTTGCCCGCTATCACCGTTGATCTTCATTCTCGCCCTGGAGCCCTTCCTTCGCAGAGTCAGATCTAACAATAATATTGAGGGGGTGGACCTGGGGGGAGGGGGAAGACCTTCCTTCCTTACGAACCCTACTGTATCCCTACCGAACGTTCTTATATCCTGTTGTTGTTGTTATTGTTGTGTATGTTGACTAAAAGGAAAAGTTGCGACATCCAGGCATATGGGATCAAACCTGTTATTGACACCGCTAAATGTGAGCCTTGATTTGTGATGTTAACACATTGTGTGCAATGTCTTTGTTTGGATGATCGTGTTCTTACAAAAGAAAGAATTATAAAAAAAAAATAATCAAAAGACTAAACCTATATGGCTAAAAAATTCTACCAATATATTAACAGTAAAAAGGTAAGAAAGGAGCAGATAGGCCCAATAAAGGATGAAAACGGGAAGTTACTCATAAAAGACAAGGAGAGGGCCGAGGCGCTGAACTCTTTTTTCTCCTCTGTATACACTCAGGAGGGAAACGGGTTTGACGTACGAGATAAAACACATAGTTCAACCGATAATATACCACAGTGGTTGACTGAAAGCGGGATACAACAAAGACTTAAAATGCTCAATGCAAATAAAGCAGTGGGACCAGATAACCTGCACCCCAAGGTACTTAGGGAACTAAGCCAGGTTATAACAAGACCATTATTCCTAATTTTTAAGGAATCCTTAGTGACTGGTAGAGTACCATGTGATTGGCGGAGGGCTACGGTAGTTCCAATATTCAAAAAGGGGGCTAGAGGCCAATCGGGGAACTATAGGCCGGTCAATCTAACATCGGTAGTTTGTAAACTATTAGAAGGTATGATTAAGGACTATTTGGTAAAATTTGTTAAGGATAACTGCATCAGAGCAGTGCCTATATAGCGAAAGTGTTGAGGATGCTAAATGTCCATATCTTGCCATCACACGTGAACCTTTGTCACTGATATGTTGGACTGATGTTATGTATTGTACAAAAAAAATTCTTGATTGAAAAAAAAAAAAAAGGATAACTGCATAGTTAATGACAATCAGCATGGGTTCAGGAAAGACCTTTCCTGCCTGACTAATTTGCTAACTTTTTTGAGGGGGTGTCAAAAAGCCAGAGCCAGAGTTCGAGTGTCGCCGTCTGCGCATGTGCAGGCGCCTGTTGTGGACCATAGAGCCATAGCGCGTCATGCTCACGTACGTGTGCGTCATGCGCGTGTTTGTGCGCACGGGCACGCGCCGACGTGTCATTTGAACAATTGGCGCCAACTGGGCTATAAAGGCTGTGTTCAGCTATCCTCCTATGCTGTCAGATCGTCAGCTTCCTGTGTTCTGTGTTCCTGTATTTTCTGTATCCTGATTACCCGTTACTGACCCGGCTTGGACTACTCTCTGTTGTTGCTTGCTTCCTGAAGACCCCGGCTTGTTTTTGACCTTGATTCTGCCTCACCCCTTGTACTACGTTGCTAGCTCGTTGATGACCTCGGCCTGCTTGACGATCCTTCTGCCTTGTGTGTTCTGCTTCCAGCTTCCTCAGCTCATCGGATCTAAAGCCTTCTGGATCCTCTTCGGTGCATCCTGCTTCCTGCCCAGATCTACGCACTTCATCTCATCTCGCAGACGCAACAGGCTAACCAGCCTCTGGCACCCTTGCCCCTCTGTGCCCCGGCGCCCCTGTAACCAATCCAGGTGCTCCGGGACCGGAGCTGTGAGAGAGGCCGCCCTCGTCAACTCAAACTCCCCTAAGGTACGTGACGGGGTAAGTAGAGATATGGATGGAGGGAAGCCGGTAGATGTGGTATATCTGGATTTCTCAAAGGCATTTGATACGGTACCACACAAGTGCTTACTTCACAAGCTGAGGGCTAAGGGCTATGGGCTATGGGCATAGATGAAGTGGTGTGTACGTGGATAGAGAACTGGCTACGGGAACGTGTCCAGAGAGTATGTGTAAATGGCACCTTTTCAGACTGGGCTAGTGTCATGAGCGGTGTGCCTCAAGGATCTGTGCTGGGTCCCATACTGTTTAACCTATTCATTAATGATATTGGGGAGGGAGTAAATAGCCATGTTTCTGTGTTTGCAGACAATACAAAAATATGGAGAGTATTAGAAAAGGATCATGACAATGACAATATAACATTACAGGAGGACCTGGATAAAATAGGGGAGTGGGCAATAATATGGCAGATGAGGTTTAATGTCGATAAATGCAAAGTAATGCACTTTGGAAATAAAAATAAACAAATGGGCTATACCATCATGGGTATGCCACTAGGGATGTCAGAAATAGAAAAATATTTGGGGGTCATTGTAGACCACAAACTGAATGGCAGCTTCCAATGCCAGGCGGCGGTAAACAAAGCTAGCAGGGTCTTGTCCTGTATTATGAAGGGGATGTATTGCAGAGACAAGTCTACTCTTTGTATAAATAGTTATACATTTAATTTATTCAAGTAGGCGTAGATATTCTCAGTGTTAGTGCGTGAGAGAGAATCTTTGTTATTGATTGTTATTGCCACTGCTAGCTCCGCCCAATTGTTTTTCTTTTTATTATAATTTTTTTCTTTTTACAATATATTTTTTCTTTTAATATTTATTAACATTTTTAAAATCTTTTTCAGCCGACTGTTTTCACTGATTTTCTATTCTGTTCGGTACCACAGAGGTACCAAGCAGAATAGCCGAGCCGCTTGCCAGCATTCAGTTATTCACTCACTGCCGTTCGGCCCCTATCCAGATGTTGGATCGGCTGAGTCAAAGTCCTTCTACACTTCAGCTCAGCCGAACATGCAGCGCATGTCCAGCTGACCGAAGGCAGCCAAACAGAGCCGATGTACGGCTGAAATCAGCCGTACAAGCCAGAAGTGAATAGCCGAACAGTGTTCGGCTCACTTCACTTCGGCTCGGTTATTCACTCGGCTGCCTTCGGCAGCTTAGTGAATAACCCTGTATGTCTTTGTTTTTTGGTGGCTCCACCTGCAGCTGCAATATCTTTCCTCTTAAAGGACCTGACACCACAATAGGGCTACAGTATCAAGGATTTTTCTTATAATTTTACAAAATACAAATATAGTGAACATATAGACAAGTTCCATAAGCATTTAAAAATGTAGGAACCATATAGGAAACACAGATGAACAAGCATGTCAATGGCTAGAACTATGAGGTGAGTGAAAAGCACTCACCTCATAGTTCTCCTTTAAGTGGTTAATGAAACTCCAATATCAATCAGTTACAAAACAATTTACAATTAAGTAAGTAAAGGGTTAACTTTGCCAACACAAGGTATACTTGCAGTAAGTAGACTTTAGTAATTCCATGGAGAGCGGTGAGGTAAGTAGTATTTTTGTGTGTTTTTCAGGATGGAGAGCGGGACGGGAGGACGCTAGTTTGTGTCCTCCCGTTACCCTAAGGAGAACTATGGGGAAAAACACTGACCCCATTGTTCTCCTTTAAGGACCATAGTGTTTCACCCCCTTCCTGGCCAGGCCATTTTTCAGTGTTTAGCGTTGCAGTACTTTGACATTTATTCCGTCATGCAACGCTGTGCTGAAATTAAGTTTATACCATTTTTTGGGGGACAGATAGAGCTTTCTTTTGGTGGTATTTAATCACCACTGGGTTTTTTTTATTTTTTACTATAACAAAAAAAGTACCCTAATTTTGAAAAAATAAATTGTTTCCCTATAAAATGCTGTGAAACATTTATTATCACCCCAATCTTGGGGTAAAATATAAAAGACGTGGTCACGTCGGGTAAACAGACACCAAACATGTCAAGCTTTAAAAGTGCGCGCACTCGCAAAATTGTAGAAAACGACCGCACCCAAAATTGGCCATAAGCGACGCTTTAACCCGTTCCCTGCCAGGGATGTATGGCATCGCAAAATTGTAGAAAATGACCGCACTCGCAAAATTTTAGAAAACGACCGCACCCAAAATTGGCCATAGGCGACGCTTTAACCCGTTCCCTGCCAGGGATGTATGGCATACGGCGGAACAAAAGTGTTTCCGGCTGGCCAGGTCAGTATGCCGTACGGACCTGGGATTTACAGTTCTGCTATAAGCTCGTGGTCGCTTCAGCGACCATGAGCTTATAGCAGAACTGTTCCCCAGACTGTCCCCTTCAAATTATTAGCTGCCATCAGCGGCTCACAAGGGGACTGTTCCCTTCAAATTATTAGCTGCCATCAGCAGCTCACAAGCCGCTGATGACCGTTATTAGCAAAAATACCGGGCGCCCGCCGCTGCTGCCGGCATCTGGAGTCTCTCATCCCTGCCTGGATGAGAGAGACTCCATGGATCCCCGCTGCTGTCCCCTGCTTGTAGGGTCTGTGGTAGCGGGAGGGGGCGGAGGAGCGAGCGGCGGCTGGCCGGGAGAAGCTGCAATGTCAGGATGGCCGAGTGGTGAGTATAATGGAGCCGTTGTCATCCTGCCAGTTTCCGGATGACAGCGGCTCTGTGCGTGGCCGAACGGGGGATCGATAAATATCATTGATATTTATCGATCCTCCTGTGCAGAGCAAACACCGGAGTGATCGTCTGATTCGGGTCTGTGAGCCGAGGTGTCATAATACTTTTCATATGACACCTCGGCTGAAAGACCCGAATGGATTTGGGTCCAAAATTAAATTTGTTTAGGAATTCCTAAATTCCCTCCTAACATTGCTACCAGACCTAAAGGGTCTGGTATGAATTAGGGGGGGAACCGCACTCTTTTTTTTTTTTCCTCTTCTGCGGACTGTAAAAAAAAAAAAAATTTCTAATGTCACTTTGCTGCAACGAAATTTCGTCCAGTTAACGAAATTTCGCCCAGACTACCACTAATGAATTTCGGAATCGGAAAAAATTCGGATTCGTTTGCATTAGTTATAGCTGTAATTCGGAATTCGGATACATCCAAATCTCAGAATTTCTGACATTTTGTCCGAATTTCGTTTTGGAACGAAACGAAACGCACAAGTCTAGTATGCAATAGCTTGCTTAGCTGCCAGCAATACATAGACTCCCAATCTATTTGGGGATTTGGTAAGGAGCAGAGATTTAAGATTTAAGGTGTAGAACGGTCAACCAGGGATCTCTTGGTATAGTTACAGTTGTAGTAGGCGGAACACCTTAATTCAAAACCTGGCAAGCGTAGGGCAAGAACACCAGATACCCAGATATGAAGGAAATCCTCCTTAGAGGTATAGCCGCGGAAAACATGAGCAGGATGCACAGGGAATAGGTTAGTCAATCTGGAGGGAACCAGATACCATCTCATGAGGGACTTAAAGGCAGTCTCTAGTAGTTATATTAATACTACAGGTAGCCACCGTGGTCCAAATTTGTTGCCAGTTGGATACGTAACTACAGTATGTGCAGATTGGGAGGATAAATAATTCAACTCCGCCCAAATGTTTATATGTTACAGGCATTTATCAAAATGCCATTCTGCGGCAGGTGTTCATCGCAAATGAACGGGACGGCGGTCGTCGGGTTTTTAAAATATTATTTCTATTTATTTATTATTGTTTTATTTTTTATTATGTCGAGTCGTCGTCGTGGACAACGCTGGACATCATGATTGACACTGGATTACGTCGGTGGATCCATTTTTGGGGTTTTTGTTTTTTTAACAATAAAGGACTTTTTAAAATCCTTTGTTGTATTTTTTTTTTCAATTAACCACTTCCCGGCCGGCCGTTGTAAAAAAACGGCCGGCCAGGAGCTATCTAGATCTGAGCGCGTGCGAGCGGGAAATGCCAGCTATTTCAAAACGGGCAGCGATGCCCGTTAATATACTGTACAAGTGATCCGCCGGCTATAGAGCCAGTGGATCGCTTGTATGAGGTCCGGTGATGTGCACCCCCCCCCTCCCCGGCTCCACCCTCCCGCTGTCAAGCTGGTCCCGTACTCCGCTGTGCCCGGTGCAAGCCCGGGACCAGCATACGGCCTCTGTCACAGGGGATCAGAGGGAGCTCGTGTACAGGTCCCCTCTCCGCTGTCAGAATGCGGAACTGATGTATATTCTTGTGTCACTCTCCAGCTTCAGATGCTGGAGAGAAACTGATGAAGCAGATCTCTGCTTCATCAGCTTCTTCAGGGGGGTCCTAGGTGACATTAGGGGTCTTGGAGACCCCTGATGTCTCCATAAAGAGGACCTGTCACATATTTTGCTATCACATAAGGGGGTTTTCTAACGTAATAAAGTGGAAAAAAAATATGAAAAAAAAATGTAAGTCCCCCCCCAAAAAAAATGTAAAGTTACAAATAAAAAAATAATTAAATTATTTTTTATTTTTTTAAGTCCCCCCCATACATACACGCATGCAAACAGGTGTCGGGTGCGCATATGTGCGAAAACGACGATTTCGCCCATTACGCCGCACATGTTACATATCGTCGCGAACGTCGGAGTGAGAGCAATCATTCTAGGGCTATCAATCACTGATAACACTCAACTGATGAGCTGTAAAAGCTTTTAAAGCGTCGCCTATGGTCAATTTTGGGTATGGTAGTTTTTTGCGTTTTTGCGGGTGCGCGCAATTTAAAAGCATGACATGTTTGGTGTCTATTTAACCGACGTGACCCCGTCTTTTATATTTTACCAAAAATTTGGGTAATAATCATTGTTTCCTAACATAATGGAAAAAAAACTTTTTTTCCCAAAAATTTCAATAATTTTTCCTTAATATAGTAAAAAAATAAAAACCCCAGTGGTGATTAAATACCACCAAAAGAAAGCTCTATCTGTCCCCAAATAATGGTATAAAATTCATTTCAGTACAGCGTTGCATGACGGAATAAACATCAGTCAAAGTACCACAGCGCTGAACACTGAAAAATGGCCTGGCCAGGAAGAGGGTCTAAACACCTGGTCTTGAAGTGGTTAAAGGATTTTTTTCCAAAAGTCTGTTTTTTCCCCCCAATTTTTTTAACCCTTTAGTTAATGGGTAGGGGTACCCGTTACTCTTTCACAGGGGGGGGGCACATCTGGGTGTCCCTTTATTAAAGGGATACCCTGAAGTGAATAAGCCCCCTGCCCACACCCCCACAACCAACGCCCCAGGGCTTGTGGGGAAGAAGCCATTGCCCCCATGCCCTCGGCACTGGGAGGGTGCTTTTCCAGGGTCGGCCCTGGAAAAGCACCTTGTCCCTGTGCCGAGGGCATGTGGCCTGGTATGGGGGGGCGCTCGCTTGTCCCCCCCCTTTCCGGCCTGGCCAGGCCCATGCTCGGATCAAGGGTCTAGTTTGGAATTTTAGGGGGGACCCCACATTTTTGGGGGTGGGGTTCCTCCTGTAAAATTCCTACCAGACCTTAAGGGCCTGGTATGACTAAGGGGGAACCCCACACACACTTTATTTTTTACATGGGGTCCCACCTAAAATTCATACCAGACCTTAAGGGCCTGGTATGACTTTGAGGGGAAACCCCATGCTTTTTAAAAAAAAATGGGGTCCCTCCTAACATTCCTACCAGACCTAAAGGGTCTGGTATTGTTTGGGAGGGGGAACTGCAAGCTTTAAAAAAAAAAGGTAAATAATTACATTTATATAGAGAGTGGAAGTCTTTTGAAATTTTGATACCCAAATACGAAAGACATGAGTTTTTCCACATAAATGGGAAATTCCGGCAGAGGGCAGTGAATATGGAGGTCGCGGAACGGAGCTTGTAACGAGTGATCAGGGATCGGAGTGGCGTGAAATGGCGTGGTGACCGGGACTGCAGGAGTGGAACGAGTGGGGTGATTGGTGCTGCAGGAGCGAAAGATTGGCGATTGTGGTGATCGGCAAGTGGGGTGAGCGGTGATCAGCGACTGGGGTGAGTGGTGTTGCAGGAGCGGAGAGAGTGGCGTGAGCAGTGCCGCAAGTGATCGGCGAGTGGGGTGATCGGCTTCAATCTGATGAGTGAATCCGCGAGAGGGGTGTGCTGTGATTTAGAGGTAATCAGCATGGAGCAAGAGCAGAGGCAGAGCGACTGAGTGGAGTGGTGAGAGGTGTAAACTGAGGGTTAATAACTGCTGGGTATTAAGTGTTAATTTGGTCTCTCTGGCATAATGCCAATCAATGAGTCTGGCCAAAGAGGCCACTCTAAAATACCTTCTAAAATCCAGGAGGGAGGCTCCACCAAAGATTTAGGTCTGGACAGGACTTTATAAGAGATCCTTGCTCTCCTGTTCCTCCAGATAAACTTTGAGACCAGTGAGCGTAATATTGTAAAATAATAGTGTGTAACTCCCATGGGTAGCATTTGGAAGAGAAAGAGAAGTCTCGGCAACACGTTCATTTTGATGCCCCTTATTCGTCCCATCCAAGAGTGGTACATGGGGGCCAGTGGTTCAAGTCTGCGCAAATGTTATTCAGTAGAGGCATATAATTATATTTGAACATGTACGTTAAGCGGGGCGTATAGTGGACTCCTAAACATTTTATTTTGTGTGATTACCACTCAAAAGGGAAGTAGGATTGTAAGGCCCTAACTTCCACGGAGGGGACCGTTAAATTGAGGATGGTGGATTTTGAAAGATTAATTTTGAAATTTGACACTGAGTTGTAAGCTCTTACTACAGATACTTAATTTTGAAGGGAAATTCGGGGATTCCTAACATAAAAGAAAATGTCATCAGAATATTTATGTTCTCTAAAAACCCACTTGTACCTCTTGGATGTCCGGGTCATGAGCTATGGTGGATAGGAAGGGCTCCAGGGATATAGCAAACAACAAGGGTGATAAGGGACATCCCTGCCTGGTGCCATTACTCAGGGAGAAAGAGGGACTGAGTACTCCATTAATCCTCACTCTGGCCATAGGGTTCTGATACAATGCATTAATCCGGGACATCATTCCCGTGCGTAAACCCATGACTTCCAATGTTGCGAACATGGGATTTCCTTCGAACATGCAATATAATTGTCAGGGTGCGCAAGGAGTTATCTCTAGCTTCGCGGCCTGGGATGAATCCTGTCTGATCAAGGGATACACATTTGGGTAGTAACTGTTGTAAGCGGAGTGCCAAGACCTTCAAGGTAGAGCTTGACATCCACATTCAATAATGATGCCTATAGCTAGGGCAACATGTGGGGTCTTTTCCAGGCTTGGGCAATAACGTAATATGGGCTAGGGTCGTTTCTGGGCGAAATTCTCCTCCAGAGGTTAGGAAGTTAGCATAACTGGTCAATCGAGGTAGGAGCAAATCTTTAAAGGTTTGATAATAAGGAAAGGTGAACCCGTCCGGGCCCGGGGGGCTTTTCCCGAATTCATCATGCTTAACGCTTTAGAAAACTCTGCCTCTGTAAATTCCATCTCCTCCTTTGGAAAGGATGGGAGGTGGGCATTGCGCAAATATTTATCAATAAGAGTCTTCCTGAGTTGAAGAGGGTTAGCCATAGGTGTCCGGTTATCAGCTACATTATACAGAGAGCGGTAATATTCACAGAACACCTTGGCTATATCCCTGGAGAGATGCACCATTTATCCCCTGAGGACTTAATTTTGGAGATAAAGGATATCGATTGTTTGTTACGTAGGGACCTAGCTAGCTGTTTTCCCGGCCTATTACCCCATTCATATGTCTGTTGGCGCAGCCATAGGAATTTTTGGGCAGTTTTAGGATCTAGGAGTCTTTTTAGGGCTTCTCTACTTTGCAGTAGGGGGGGGGGAGGTCAGAACCGGGGAGTGATCAGACACTGTCCTAGTGGCTATGGAGGCTGACTTAACCAAGTGTAAGTGATGGTGGTCTATAAAAATCATATCTATACGTGAATAAGTGGCATGAGTGGCAGAGTAATGTGAGAAGTCTTTATCGGAAGGGTGCTTAAAGCGCCATGTGTCTATCAATTGTGTCTTGTGCAATAAAGATTTAATAAAAGATAATTGTCTATATGTGAATGCTGTGCGCCCTGACGAAACATCTAAGTGTTGGTCCAATGCCAAGTTAAAGTCCCCTTCCACCAGTAGGATCCCAGATGCAAAGTCAATGAGACTATTAAGTGTCTTGGACAAAAAGCCGGTCTGACCCTGGTTCGGACAATAAATACATGCCAGTGTACATGGAGTGTTGCCGAGAGTTCCCTTTAAGAATACAAATCGACCCTTATCATCAGATTTCATTTCAGACAACTCAAATGGGGTGCTCCTATGGACACCAATGGCAACTCCTTTAGCACGGTTAGAGTCTGAAAGACTATAGTACCACAAAGGGTATATATGCAAGTTCAGACATGTATTGGTGGAGTGAGATAAATGTGTTCATTTTAGGGCCATCAATCACTGATAACACTAAACTGATGAGCGGTAACAGCTTTTAAAGCGTCGCCTATGGCCAATTTTGGGTATTATCGTTTTTTGAGGTTACGCGCGCGCACGCAATTTTAAGGCTTGACATGTTTGGTGAAAAACCAAACATGACATGTTTGGTAAAAACTATCATTGACACCCTCCATAAGGAGGTTGCTTTGCATGTAATGAGTCCATCTCATATATTAGTTTCACCTTGTAAGTTGCATTAGTGAAATAAATGAACTTTTCCACTATATTCTAATTATTCGAGTTTCACCTGTACATTCAAATTAACAAAATAGAGAAACATCAAATATAACACTATGTTGACAGTAGGTGTCGTAGCTGTCAACATCTCAAGCCAGAGCAACAGGTATAAACGACCTGTCCCACTGGTCCCCCCCCCCAAAAAAAAGCCCTCCCAATAGGTCGAGCCCACGCCCAGTTTATTTTCCAGTTACTTTAAATATATAATTTCCATGTTTCCACCTCTCCTCCCCATTCCCCCCCCCCTCAATATTGTCCGGTAACCCTTACATATTTCACCGTCGGTAAAATTAATTAATATCATGGGCCACCCATTACTACCCAAGTCCCCCCTTTCCCTCCCTTCCCTCCCCCCATACCTATAATCCCGCTTAATTCGGGCCTCATACATCATACCATGGGGGAATTATTACATTTATTATATACCTATATACACCATATCTATATAATATATAGTGTATGGTGTGCTTATATTAATATATTTATATTTCAAAGTGGAAAAAAAATGCATTCATTACTACCAAGTCTCAACTTGGTCTAATTATTAAAAGTTAATTACATATACAATGTTTAATTTATTACATCTACTAGTAGTGCTTGTTACGTCAAATCTTCTCGTGATTCTTACGTGTATCACCACCGTGTATTATCTATCCCCCTGCTCATCTTCACACCACCACCTTTTATTGTTTAATATATAGGGGATGGCATAGGATACGTACATACTTGGCATTATCAATACCTAGTTCTAAATATGTCCCTTCTCAATTGTCTCTGACCCAAAGTTACCACTCAAAAAAAAAAAAATTCTGAAAATACTAAAAATAACACTTTTAGGTTATGAATGAGTGGTCACCTCCTTACAACTCCTCTAATGTGGGTCCCAAATGCAAAATTTGGGGTTGTTCAATATTGTTCTATACATTTCATCCAGCCTATGCATGCAGGTCCACTCTTAACTCATTCATACCTGCTTTATGTAATTCCTCTAGACGACAAAATCATTGCTCCAGATCCTCTTTTGTTGGGAGAATATTCAAATAATTCCCCAGCGTTGTGGGCACCATCTCCTCCTTTTCTTTCTCCTTCATGCCTGGTTGTCCGGCTGCTTTATCTTTATCTCTCCCTCTATGCTCGCGTGTGCAATATGGTGAGGCCGCCTCACTACTCCTCCCGCTCCTCACAGCCCTCCCAGCTTGCTGGCTTGTCTCTCCTCGCTCTCCACTTGTTGGTATGTCGGCGGGGGATACAGCTGCACTCGACCCTGTCTCGGTTGTCTCAGTCATCTCCGGCGACTGACAAGGGAGCGCGCTGTCAATACCACCAGCACGACGTAAAAAGGTCCCGATATCTGCAGAGGAATCGCTTCGTATGGCCCCGAAGATCCCAAACATGGTCCTGTGGTGCTTCCCGGGATTCCTAGCATCCAATTAGTATTTCTGTAACTTTCTCCAGGCCTCTTGGAAAGAATATGCTGAATGTAATAGTCAACATGTTTGATACTCCCACACTTTTTGGGAGGCGGGTAAAGCTTATTTAAGGAGGATTGCTTCCTATGTGTCTGCTTATAAAAAAAAAAGCTCTACAAGCTTATCAGGAGGCCAGTGTAGCTCTGCGCTCCACCCAGAGGGAGTTGAAAGCACTCCCGTCTCCTCCCATTAGACAGAAGTGGGAGACGGCCAAGAGGAGCTTTGACCTGTGGGCGGACAGATATAAACAAATGAAAATGTCTTTCACTGATCTAGCCTAGCATAAATATGGGAACAAGGCGGGTAAGCATCTGGCACGCTTGGTGAAGGGTAGGCATTCCCCCACACATATTTTTACATTAAAAGATCCTACTGGTAAACTGCTCACTGAGTCGGGACCTATAAAACAAGCTTTGGAAAACTTTTTTAGATCTTTATACAGTGCGGATGACATGGTCTTGTCTAGGGCAGACAGCTTTCTGGCTCAATTGTCCCTTCCGGGTTTGACAGATGAACAACTTAGACTCCTTAATGAGGACATAGCTGTAGACAAAATTGCCTGAGTCATTGCTGGCCTGGTGGGTGCAAAATCACCAGGCCCTGATGGCTTCACTGCTGAATTCTTCAAGATTCTGAAGGGGGACCTCCTAGAAACCCTGTGCTCCCTCTACAACCCTATGTGGAAGGGAGAGGTGTATTTCCCGACCGGAAGGGAGGCATATGTCAAAATTCTCCCGAAAGTGGGAAAGGACCCCATGCATCCAGGCTCCTACAGGCCGATTTCACTTATCAATGTCGATGCGAAAATCTTGTCAAAAATTATAGCTGATCGTTTGTCTGTCATTTTACCATCTATCATTCACCCATCGCAAGTTGCTTTCATCAAAGGGAGGTCGGTGGTGATGAATATCAGACGTGTGATAATAGCCCTGGAGATGACCAAGGCGTCTCCAACACAAGACTTCGCCATAGTGACCTTAGATGCCGAATAAAGCGTTTGATAACGTTAATTTAGACTGGTTGTTCAAAATGATGTGCTCTTTTGGGCTCCAGGGCCGGGTGCTTTCCCTATTGAAACAGATGTATGCCTCTCCCACCACAAGAATTTGGACACGGGGCCCTGTCTCCGTCTATACCTCTACGGAGGGGGACTAGACAGGGACGCCAACTGCCCCCCCCCTGCTCTTTAATTTGGCACTGGAACCCTTAACCGGGTATATCCTGCAGACAGCCATACTACGTGGTGTACCAGTGGGCAAGGATGAGTTAAAGATCTCGCTTTTTGCTGATGACATTATGTTATTTACCTCCCGCCCCGCTGTTGATATTCCAGAGCTCCAAGTCATCTTGGACAACTTTAGCACTTTTTCCGGTTTCCGCATCAATTATTCTAAAAGTGAAATTCTCCCCCTCAATGGATCTTCAAATGCTTTGTGGGCTCAATGCACTTCTCTGACAGTGGCACAGCGGGACATCACCTACCTGGGCGTTAAAATAGGTAAAACTCTGTCTTCCTTGTATCCCCTCAATTTTCTCAAATGCACTGTTTGATTGAGCAAGTATGTATGTGTCAGGGTTTGCAGCATTCTGGCTTGGCTGCCATTTTACTCACCTGTTTCCTTCATTGCCTGAGCAGACTCTGGAATGTTTCTCACTACTCCCAGGCTCCCTCTTATGGCCAGACAGGAGAGCATCATCTGAGAGAGTCAGATGGGAGTTTCCTGTCTCTGAGTGATGATGTCACCCCACTCACTATATATAAACCACTCAGTCCAGTCTGACCTTGCTCTTGCGTGGTCTTCCTGCTCTAGCGTGGTGCATTCCTGCTGCTCTGAGTATCCTGATTCTGTGTATGACCCGATCCTGGCTGACGTTCTCCTCTGGCTCCTGCTCCTGGCTTGTTCCTGACAACACTGGCTCCTGCTCCTGGCTTGTTCCTGACGACGCTGATCTCTGTGGTCCTGACCTGGCTTGGGCGACTACCCACTCCGGCTCCTGAGTTTATGATTCTGCTAGCTCCTGTGGACACTGTTCTTAATAAGTATGTGGCAAATAAGCTTTAATGTTGATAAATGGAAAAAAAATAAAAAATGAAGGAACACTGAAAGCTACAAAGAATATAACAAAATATGTAAAAAGGAAATAAAGATCGCAAAGATTCAAAACGAACGACAGGTTGCAAAAGAGTGCAACACAAACATCCAAAAATACTATAAATATATTAATAGTAAGAAAATAAGTTCTGAGCATGTAGGCCTCTTAATAGATAACTCAGAGTTGGTAACTGGGGTCAAAGAGAAAGCAAATCTATTAAATACTTTCTTCAGCTCTGTGCACACCAAGGAACAGGATGTAACTCAAGTCCATAATGGGGATAGCAGTGCTATAGCCTCTAATGAACCACAATGGCTGACTATTGATATGGTCCAGAAACCGTTAGACAAAATTAAGGTGAACAAAGCACCTGGACCGGATAGCTTACACCCCCGTCTACTCAAACAACTGAGCTGTATAATTTTAAAACCATTGTATCTAATTTTTAGAGACTCTCTAGTGACTGGCTTGCAACCAATGCATTGTCCCAAGGACAATGTGGTGCCTATATTTCAAAAGGGATCAAAGTCTTTACCAAGTAATTACAGACCTGTAAGTTTAACTTCAATAGTTGGGAAGATACTTGAAAGTTTGATCAAGGATCACATGCACTTGTTTTTGCTTGAAAAAAAATATCATAAGCGATAGCACGGATTCACAAAAGACAGAAGTTGTCAAACAAATCTCCTTTCTTTTTATGTGGAAGTGAGTAATTAATTGGACAGAGGAATGGCTGTGGATATAGTATACTTGGACTTTGCAAAAGCATTTGACACAGTTCCCCACATGTGGCTAATGTATAAGTTAAGGTCAGTAGGTATAGAGTATTCAATCTGTAATTCGATAGAAAACTGGCTTAACCTCTTGCCGTCCGCCCGTAGTAGAAAAACGGACGGACGGCACTGCTGCATTGGTCAAGTTGCCATCGCCAGACGGCCTTTTTTTTCTGCTCGACCC
>NW_017307391.1:329857-343524 GCF_000935625.1 Nanorana parkeri | reverse complement strand
TCTCCATAAAGAGGACCTGTCAGTGTGCCTTTGCTATTATATAGGGGGATTGTTATCCCCCTATATAATAGCAATAACAATAAGTGCAAAAAAATTAATATAAATAAAAATAAATAAAAGTCACATAAAAAAGTAAAATAAAATAAAAGTCACATATAAAAAAAGGGGAAAAACCCCCCCAAAATGTTTAACCCCACCCTCACGTTTACGCGC
This sequence comes from Nanorana parkeri, assembly GCF_000935625.1. NCBI lineage: Eukaryota > Metazoa > Chordata > Amphibia > Anura > Dicroglossidae > Nanorana > Nanorana parkeri. The sequence goes on along the minus strand of NW_017307391.1, from coordinate 343,311 downwards.
CTATAAACGTAAATACGCCCCAGCGCGCAAAAATTACAATTGCGCTACACATGTTACATATCGCCGCGAACATCGCAGTGAGAGCATTCATTTTAGGGCCATCAATCACTGATAACACTAAACTGATGAGCGGTAACAGCTTTTAAAGCGTCGCCTAGGGCCAATTTTGGGTATTATCGTTTTTTGAGGTTTTGCGCGCGCACGCAATTTTAAGGCTTGACATGTTTAGTGTCTTTTTACCCGACGTGACCCCATCTTTTATATTTTACCAAAAAATTGGGTAATAATAAATGTTTTATCATTTAATATAGGGGAAACTGTTTTTTTTTTAAATTTCGGTAATTTTTCCTTAATATAGTAAAAAAATAAAACCCCCAGTGGTGAATAAATACCACCAAAAGAAAGCTCTATCTGTCCCCAAAAAAGGGTATAAAATTCATTTCAGTACAGCGCTGCATGACGGAATAAATGTCAGTCAAAGTACCGCAGCGCTGAATACTGAAAAATGGCCTGGATGGGAAGGGGGTTTAACACCGCGGATGTCAACTGGTTAAAGACCGTATTCAGAGAGTGGTGAATAATGATTCATACTCTGAATGGTCTGAGGTTGTTAGTGGTGTGCTTCAAGGTTCAGTGTTGAGTCCCTTACTGTTTAATCTATTTATAAATTACATAGATTTGGGGATTAAAAGTACTATTTCTGTGATTGAAGATGATACCAAGTTATATAGTGGAATACAGTCCTACAGGATGTCTCCAACTTACAAGCAGATCTGAATGCACTGTTTGGGCATCTATTTGGCAAATGAGGTTTAATGTTGATAAATGTAAAGTTATGCACTTGGAAACTGAAAACATGCATGCTTCATACACTCTAGGGGGAGTGTTTGGGGGAGTCAATGATGGAGAAAGATCTGGGTCTACTAGTAGACCATAGACTCAATAATAGCATGAAATGTCAAGCCGCAGTTTCTAAAGCAAGCAAAATACTTTCTTGTATTAAAAGGGGTTTAGACTCCAGAGATAGAGACATAATCCTGCCCCTGTACAAAACATTAGTAAGACCTCATCTGGAATACGTGTTGTAAATTATGATTGAAGTAGATATATTAGGGGTATATTTAGGGTGTATTCTCATGTATTGCATTCTTTTAGCTGATGTTTTTTAACACACCTATGCTAACTAGATTTTTATTGTGTTAGTTTATTGACCAGGTGACCGTCCTGTTTTGTTGATTGTACACAATGGAACAGCTGTAGGGAATTTTGTCAAAAACTGTTTAGTTAACTAACATCAAAGGGGTAATTAGACCAGCCAATCAGAATCCATTCAGTGTTAATGATTGGCACTAAACTGTATATGAATAGAGAGCCTAAGGTGGCTGAGAAGAGGAGTTCAGAGTCATGAAGTGAGGCACAGAGGTGCATATATAGATTGGAGATATATGCTGGGTAGATAGAGTGGGTCATCATGGAACCTTTGTCATCTGAGGTCTAGATATTTGACTCTGTATTACTCTGTTGGACTGTTCCTGTTCATCTGTTTCTTCGATCCAATTAAACGCTACTCTCTGGAAAAGTACTGAGGTTGCCTGGATTTTCACAACGCACAAATATAAATACATACATTTGGGTAGATATATATTTATACTTCCCGACATATAGTACTATACTACAATATGCAGTTCAAAAAGGATGTTGTGGAACTGGAGAAAGTACAGAAAAGGGCAACTAAACTCATAAGAGGCATGGAGGAACTCAGCTATGAGGAAAGATTAGTTGCACTGAATTTATTTTCTCTGGAGAAGAGGTGATTAAGGGGGGACATGATCACAATGTATAAATACATAAATGGTCCATATAGTGAGCCTGTTGCCAAATATTCACTTTAAGGTCACTGCAAAGGACAAGGGGGCACTCTCTGCGTCTGGAGGAAAAGAGGTTTAACCTTTGCATACGGAAAGGATTCTTCACAGTTAGAGCTGTTAAATGTGGACTAGACTCCCCCAGGAGCTAGTTCTAGCTATCTCAGTTTACGGTTTAAAAAAAAATCTGGATGTATTCCTAAATGCACAGAATATTACTGGGTATTGAGTTCTTATAGGTATATTAAGCACCAGAAATTGTTGATCCAGGGAATATCCAATTGCCTTATGGGGTCAGGAAGGATTTTTTCCCCCTGTTGGAGCAAATTGAACCATGCTTTATAGGGGGTTTTTTTTTTGCATTTCCTCTGGATCAACAGTGGGTAACTGTAGGCATAGCGTTCTGTTTTAGTTTTTTTTTCTTTTTCTCATCTCTATAGGTTGAACTTGATGGACTTGTCTTTTTTCAACTTGACTAACTATGTAACTATGTAACCCTGGATTACATTTCGTATACATTTTTGAAATTTTTGTAAAATAAAGGACTTGTCGAAATCCTTTGCTGTGTTTTTTTTGTCAATGAAAGGGTTTTGTTTAAAAGTCTGGTCTTTTTATTTATATTTTATTTAACCCATTTACTCATTCACAAGGGGGGGGGCGCATCTGGGTGCCCCTTTATTAAAAGGGTATCCCAATGCAAATAAGCTCCCCTGCCCGCAGACCTCCTCAACCAATGCCCTGGGGCTTGTGGGGAAGAGGTCCTTGTCCCCATCGGCACGGGGTGACAAGGTGCTTTTCCAGGGTGGACCATGGAAAAGCACCCTCCTAGTGCCAAGGACATGTGGCCTGGTAAGGCAAGAGGGGGGCATTCGCTCGCACCCCCTTTCCTGCCCTGCCAGGCCTGTACTCGGATCAAGGGTCTGATTGGGAATTTTAGAGGGGGCCCCATGTTTTTCCCCCATTTTTGGGGTTGGGGTTCCTCCTTAAAATTCCTACCAGACCTAAAGGGCCTGGTAGGACTTTGGGGTCCCTTCTAATATTCCTACCAGACTTAAAGGGTTTGGTATGGTTTGGAAAGGGGGCCCCCCACTGTTTTTTTCTTCTTTACATTTTTTAAATAATTTTCTCAACATTGTTTTTATTTTTTTCACATTTATTTAAATAATTTTGTGACATTTCGTTTTCTTTTGTTTACATTTTCTTTTTAATTCTGCTCGCTACCTTGGAGGTAGTGAAGGCAGCCGATGTACGGCTGAAATCAGCCGTACGGAGCCGAAGTGAATAGCCGAACACCGCTCGGCTCAGTTCACTTCGGCTCCCTATAATAACGCAATTATTGTTGTCCAGGGCTTTTTGGCTTACTGTTTCAGCCAGGAAATTCTGGGGAGCTCAGCGCTGAATTTATGATTGGCGGTACCTCCATCTGCTGATGGAGGTAACTCCAGTCATGAAAGTAAGCAGTTTATTCCTCCCTTGTGACACTAAATCTATGAAAAAAACATCCTGTTGTTCAGTTGAATAAATACTGAGGCTCCTTGGATTTGAAAGGCTCTCTGAATTCCAAGACACTGGAGATTTCTTCCCCCAATGGACTATCACTGACATTGGATAGGGACACTGGTTATGACAGTTGATATAGGCTATAGGTGTGTGTATGAGTCCATGTGTGATTTTGCTCTTACCTGTACCCCTGTATGTTATGGTCTCCAAGGAAGTCGTCCAAGAGTTTCTTGAATGATTCCACACTCTTAGCTGAAATCATTGAAAAGAGTTTGTTAATAATGTTGCTTTCACCATTGAACATTTTATACAAGAAAATCATGTCCCCCCCCTTAATCTCCTTACTTCCAAAGAGAACATATTTAATTTTAACAGCCTTGCTTCATAGCTCTGGTCCTCCAACCCCTTAATGAGTGGTTGCCCTCCGCTGGACTTTTTTCAGCTCAAGGACATCTTTTTTGAGTACTAACACAAGAGAGAGGAAAAAAAATTGGGTTTTTTTGTTGGCTGGCAGAATGACAAATCCAATAGACTTCACAACATGAGTAAATATAAAAATGAAAAATGTATTGGTCAAAACATCTTATTAAAAAGGGACATTGGACAAGTGATTAAAATATATAAAGAAGACCAAATATAGATTCTCCTTAGTTTCAAGGCGATTTTTTATGAATGGGGGAATAAGTCGGGTAAACTATTAGCAAGGGCCATACGTCATAAAAAAACATCAGGGTTTATCCCTAAAGGTAAGTCGACACAAGACCGGATGGTTCATTCTACCCCGGAGATTGCGGCCACTTTTAGATTATTTTTCCAGTCTTTGTATAAAGTGTCTGGGGAGAAAACAAAAGAACAACTGGACATCGATAATAAGAGGATACAATAGTATTGATCTAAAAAGGCTTTCCCCAAAATAGAGGAAGAGGCAAGGGATGCATTAGAGGGGGATATAACCTTGGAAGAATTAAAAAAGGCCCTGTGTTCAATGTCTTTAGGTAAGAGCCCAGGCCCTGATGGGCTACCGGTAGTGTATTACAGAACATACCAAGAAACACTTCTGCCTTATTTATTAGATTATATTAATTCACTTACACAAGGGGGGAATCTTGCACAAGAAACTACTTTGGCGCATATCGCAGTGATCCCCAAAATAGGAAAGCACCCTACTAACCCGGCCAGTTATAGACCTATATCCCTGCTGAATAGTGATATCAAATTGTACGCAAAAGTACTAGCCTCTAGGATACAGCAGTACATCCCGCAATTGATCAATTCGGATCAAACCGGCTTCATCCCGGGTAGAGAAACCCGAGACGGTGTTATGCGTACAATTTCTATCATCCATTATGTACAAAGAGGGCTACACAATTCGCTGCTGCTCTCAACAGATGCCGAAAAGGCATTTGACAGAGTGGACTGGAATTATCTGTTCAGCACCTTGGTATATTTTGGATTTGGCCAGAAAATGATAACTAGAATACAGGCAATGTATTACCAACCGAGGGCCCAGATAAAAATTAACGGTTCCTTATCACAATCTTTCCAAGTATATAATGGGACGCGCCAAGGATGCCCCCTTTCCCCAATCCTCTTCGCTTTCTTTTTGGAACCATTACTAATTTCAATTAGGGAAAACCCCAGCATACATGGAGTAAGGGTGGGAGGTTGTGAACACAAACTGGCAGCGTACGCAGATGATATACTCTTTTATATCCAGCAACCGCATATTACAATCCCAAACTTGATGAAGGAATTGGAGAAATTTGGCCAGATCTCGAACTTTAAAATAAATATTAATAAATCAGAGATATTGAACATTAACACGCCCAGGGAAATGGAGGCTCAATTACAACCTCTCTTCCCTTTTAGCTGGCAGAAACAGAGGCTGAAGTATCTGGGCATTTACTTAACCCCACAGCTTTCTGAATTATACCAGGTTAACTATGTTACTATGCTGAATGGTTTGAATGACGAGCTGGGTAGCTGGAGGCATCTGACTATTTCATGGCTGGGTAGGATAAATTTGGTAAAAATGAATATCCTCCAGACGCTACTGGTTACGGTCCCCAGGAAATATCTATTTTTACTACAATCTAGGGTTAATAAATTTGTCTGGGGCACTAGTCATATTCGAATTTCACATAAGACTCTGAAGCGCTCTAAACTGAAAGGAGGACTGGGTTTACCAGACTTTAATAAATATTATATGGCCGCCTCTCTATCACGTATAGTGGAATGGGTCGCCCCTACATCGGATAAAAAATGGGCAATACTAGAAGAGTATTTATGCCAGACTAGATTAAGAACAGCACTGTGGATCCCGAAGAATTGTAGGGTGTTCCCGGGGGATACCTCACCTCTTACGCTAACAACTTTTAAAATATGGGACTCAATTTACCAGCAAAATAGGTGGTCCTATAACTCACCATTACTATATTTGTTGGATAATAAGTATTTCACCCCTGGTAAGGAGGATGCGAGATTTCTTACTTGGATAAAAGAACAGGACATTCAGTTACATCAACTCACAAAGAATGGTAGGATTTTGCCCCTGGAAGAAATACGGGAAAGATGGGGAACATATAGCTGGGATTTTTGGTGCTAGAGACAGTTGGCGCATTTTGTTAAATCCCTCCTCTCACCAATAAGAACAATATCAGAGTTAAATCAAATTGAACGGGTGTTATCTAATATCACCAAAACATATGATATCCCTGTTCTATAAGGCATTGATGGACCTTTCTATGGGGGGATACCCACGCTTTTTGGCCCAGGATTTCAAAGGGCCTACAGTGCTTGGCTGGAGACGGCCACACAAGCATCGGTGGTCCTTGGCTGGTGGAGAATGGCCAGTAACCTATTTACATCTGAGATCCCTTTAAAATCCTTTTGGTTTTTCTTCTAGGCATCCTTAATGCGCTTCTACCATCCTCCACCCTGGGACTACGTGCCTTTCCATCTTACTGTTGGCTGCTTGTGCTAAGCATCCGCTGAGTACGCACTGAGGGGACCACCTCCTGCTCCTGAAGAAGCGCCCTTCGGCGCGAAACGCATTGAGCCTCACCAGCATGTCTATCTACTGTCAATGCTACCCTACTACCCACCTTGTTTGTTCCACTAGAGGGTTCATCCTTATATATTATTCGATTTATGTATTAATTATGATGTATTGGCTATAATACTGCATCTGTTATCTATATATCCCGTTTATGCATATTTGAACCCCATCTGTGGGACCCCAAGGGGGTCATTAGGAGGTTCCCTCTAAAGGGCAAGCTCTCTTTATATATTTTAATCACTTGTCCAATGTCCCTTTTTAATAAGATGTTTTGACCAATACATTTTTCATTTTTATATTTACTCATGTTGTGAAGTCTATTGGATTTGTCACTCTGCCAGCCAACAAAAAAAACAATTTTTTCTCCTCTCTCGTGTTACTACTAATGAACCAGGGGTTGGCTCCCAGAGATTTGGGATCTGTGCACCATAAATCAACCTTGTTTCTTTTCAAAACTGGACCGCATACTCCAGATGAGGCCGAACCAGTGATCTGAAAAGTGGCAAAATTATAGACTTGTCCCTGCAATACATTCCCTTCTTAATACAAGACAGGACTCTACTTGCTTTGTTTACAGCAGCCTGGCACTGCGAGCTATTTTTCAATCTGTGGTCTACAATGACCCCCAAATCTTTCTCCATTACTGACTTCCCTGGTGGCATACCCATACTTGTATAGCCCATTTGCCTATTTTTAACTCCAAAGTGCATTAGTTTGCATTTATCGACATTGAACTTAATCTGCCATACAGTTGCCCACTCCCCTATTTTATCCAGGTCCTCCTGTAATGTCATACTGTCTAAGTCCGTGTCTATTACCCTCCCAATTTTGGTATCATCAGCAAACACTGAAACATGGCTATTCACTTCCTCCCGATATCATTAATAAACAGGTTAAAGCACTACAAGTAAGGGTTAAATCACTAAATGTAAGATAATGAATTCTTCAAGCAAATACCTGCAAGATTCAGCTAAGGCATTAGCAGCACCACAGAATCACATACTTCCCTGCAATTCACATGTAAGGTTTAAGCACATAATAGAAAACTGAATGGTTCTACAGGCACAATCAACGATATTCAAAAAGATTTGGCCAGAGCAAAGCAGCACTGCAAAGCCATAGGAAATAGTAGCACATTCACTACTTAAACAAACTACTGGAAAGAAAAAGGAGTGGATTCTACTTGTCATCTTGTCCATGCATGTGATCATTCCAGTACAACCATAGTTTCTGATGATTCAGCTCAATCAGTTTCTCCGGAGTCACAAGATCAGGAGGCCGAGCAAGTGTCTTCAACACGCTGCCATGATGGTGGAACCATCTGAATATGAAAGTAACCCAGTAGACCATTTCCTGCACCCCAAACTCTAAAGATATGGGGGAGGCTTCCTTTATAAGATTGCATTTAGCCACCTGAACAAAGGGAACTTCGGAACAGAAGAGGCTGAACCTGTGCGGCAGGTCATAAAAAAACGGCAAGGTGAGGGTAAAAATCAAAAATATTCCTAGCATATCCGGCTTGAGCAGTGAGGACAGAAAAAAGAATGGTTGCATTGGGAGACGTGTTTTAATGTATAGTATAACTGGTCCTGTTATTGGGTGAGGGGTGGAGCTCACCCCATTCATATGCTGCCATGTTGGTGTCAGGAAAATTCAATATTAGCAGCTGCACTTACAGTACTATTGCTTCCCCTGCCAATCTGACAGCTCCTGAGGCTCAGTCTCAGGAGCACTGCAGAACTGTGACACTAAATTAGTCTGTATGTTGCACGGGCCTGTGTGTGTGTAGATCGGTGGAGCGCTCTTAGGATAGTGTCAAGTCAATGGTTAATAGCTGCTTACCAAATCCAGGAAGAATCGTCTCCAGGGTTAACTGTGCTGTGAAGTCTCTCCTTGGGTGGTCATAAGCTTTCTCTGTGATTCCCAGCTCTTTGATCTCTCTCTGTGGGAGATGTTGTTGCCCTGGGTAACCGCTATCACTGGTAGGTAACTGATGCCGCCGATCACTTGTCGCCACTAATGTCTGGGACTGCAGGTAACAATTGTCCTTGGCAACCGCTGTCGCTCTGGTCACAGTGTCAGTGTTCTGAGGGCAGCAGGGCTGGAGACTAGCTCCCACACATCTTCTCTGCCAGTTCACATGGCTAGGAATGGCCTTTCCTCTCCTCAGCGCACCGGGATGCCCCCAGAGAGAAACAAATACGTAATTAATCCTCCTCACCAAGCATCCTGGAAACTGTAGTCTGGTGCAGCATTAGTTGCTTATAAACAAAAATGTTGCAAGGCGGTTAAGTGAAGAATGAGAAAAGATTGTGGAAAAGATGAGAGGGTAGTAAGGGTGGGGGAAGTACAGATATCTCTCAGCGAACTTCCAGTGGCTCCTGTTCTTACCTCTACATGGCCTGGCCACTGGCCTGGCTATACCGTCAGCCATAAGAGTACTCCATCTGGCGGTTGTCTCGCATCACCATCCCAGGTAAGCCCCAGAACGCCATGGGGCATCCATGGCCCGCTTTCACATCTCCCCCAGCAGGGCTGCGTAGTCTGGGGATGAGATGAAGTCCGTCCAATAGAACCAGGTTCGATTGAACTGTGACACTCTGTGGCTAGCAGAGGCCAGGAGATCTTCTAGATTATATTTTCTTTCACAGGAACAGGACTGCAACTCCCACAAGTCTGTGTGCTCCCATAAACACTTTAGCACTGCTGAGAGCTGAGCCAATCAAGCCTTTGTAACAGCATACAGTCCTAAAGGGTCCTAAAGGGGCAGTAGCTCTAACCCCGCTATACTCTCCCCCCACTTATGTCTTTGGGTCCTCCAAAAAAAAAGGATAGATTTGTATATCCAAATTTCAATAGTTATATAGATATTATTATAATATATAGATCTATTATATAGATAGTTACCTAGTTGTACGGTTGAATAAAGACACAGGTCCATCGAGTTCAACCTTTGGGTTGTGTGCGTGTGTGTGTTTGTTACTAAGATTACCTGTACCCCTGTATATCTTGTGCGCAATGAAAAGTATCTAGATAAGTCTTGAATGATTCCATACTCTCAGCTGATACCACTGTCTGTGGAAGGGAGTTCCACAATTTTACAGCTCTCACAGTAAAGAACCCACTTCGCCGTTTAGGATTAAACTTTTTCTCTGCTAATTTCAGGTGGTGGCCTTGTGTATTCTTGACTGAACTGACAGTAAACAGTTTATTACCGATTATACCATCACCATTAAACAATTTGTGCATTAACATCCCCTCCAAGTCTCCTCTTTTCAAGAGTGAACAAGTTTAATGCATGCAGTGTCTTTCCTCATTTATGAGCTTTGTCGCCCTTCTCTGGACTCTCTCCAGCTCAAGGACATCCTTTCTGTGGATTGGTGACCAAAACTGGACCGCATACTCAAGATGTGGCCAGACCAGTGTTTTGTACAGGGGCAGAATTATGAATTTGTCTATACAGTACATTCCCTATTTTATACATGATAGTACCCTCCTCGCCTTATTTGATGCTACCTGGCTTTGCATACTGTTACTAAGGCGACAGTACAATAGGATTCCCAAATATTTTTCCACCTCTGATTCTCCCAGTGGAATGCCCAGTAATGAGTAGCTTGCCTTCGTATTTTTAACTCCAAAATTCATAACCCTACACTTCTCAATATTAAACCTCATCTGCCATGTAGATGCTCTCCCCCCTATTTTATCCAAATCTTCCTGCAATATTTCTATGTCTTCTGTCGAGTTTACTACCCTACCAATTTTGGTATCGTCAGCAAAAATTGAAATATTGCTATTAATAGCAGTCCCAAACCCTAGTTTAAACACTTTAGTCCAGAATCTGGTGAGCATGGAGCATGACCACCATGTATGGAGAACATCTCCTCTGGTCTGACAACCCCGAAAGCAGGTGGCCGAGTGTGCCGGGTGGATATGAGCCAGTCTGGAGGGTACCAGGTACCATCTAGTTAGAGATTTGTAAGCAGCCTCCTGTGAGGTCACATTAATGGTACATGTAGTCATAGAGGACCAGATCCGAGGCCAGGCCTCTGGCATCGGGGGTTGCCCCAAGGTCTCGTTCCCATTTAGTGACATAGGTGTGTTGTGAGGGGGAGGTCAATGAGTTCAAGTGGGAGTAGATTAGTGAGACCAGTTTAGGGGCGGTAGGATTGCGTCTGCATACCTGTTCGAACATGGTCATGCCCGTCTGGGGTAAAGATGGTGGGATAAGCGATGCGGCCCAGTGTCGGAGTTGCAAATATCGGAAGTACTCGGATGCTGGGGCTTGCAAGTCATCCTTGAAATATTCCCAACTACGGACCAAACCATCCTCCAACAGGTCGCATAAGTAAGTTAGGCCATGTGAGGTCCATCAGGTGAATGCGAGAGGGGACTCGAGTCGCGGTAGGAACAACGGGTTTCCGAAAATGGTGAGCAATGGTCGATGAGGGGATTGCAGTTTACTCGAGTATCTGTTGGTGTCCCATACCGATAGGGTGTGGGCTAAAAAGGGACTTACCGTAGGGGGTCGGAGATTGGCAGGCAGCCATGGCAGGGAGCGTACGGAGATCCCAAGACAGGATAGCACCTCCAGTTCTACCCATAGTGGTTCTTGTGAGTTTTGGAAGAGGCTCACCAATGGGGCTATTTGTGCTGCCTGGTAATACTTGCGGAAGTTAGGGAGTCCAAGGCCTCCTTCCCGTTTGTGGATAAACATAGTAGATTTGGGAAATCTAGGTCGTTTTGTTCCCCAAACAAAAACCATTAAAAAAAAAAAAAGAGAAAAAGCACTCCGTGGGATGGGTATAGGCAAAGTGCGGTAAAGGTACAACAGTTTAGGAAGGATAGTCATCTTCACTGCATGGATCTTACCCATACAGGATAGGTTATGTTTTGTCCAGGAGGACAAAAGATCCTGTATGTCTTTGAAAACGGGTAGGTAATTTGCACTAAATAGGGACGTGTGAGCACTGGTTATGGTAATGCCTAGATACTTTAAATGCGATGGTTACCATTTAAAAGGGAAGGTTTGACTGAGGTTAAACACTGAGGAAGGTGGCAGCGTAATATTGAGGGCGAATTATTTTTCTTTATTAACTGCTAAGTTGGAGATCTTGGCAAAAGATTGTAAGATTTTAAATAAATTGGGGAGGGTGATTAATGGTTGGGATAATGAAAGCAGAATATCATCTGCGAACATGTGAAGTTTGAATTCCGTTTGCCCTTTAATGAGCCCATGGATGTTAGGGTTATTACGAATGAGATGGGCTAAAGGTTCAATAGCTAATATAAAGAGGAGTGGGAAAGGGGGCAGCCTTGACGGGTGCCACCTAGAATGGGGAAGGGGTTGAAAAGTAGCTGAGGTAGCGGACCGAATTGGTCAGGTTAGTGTATAGTGCGCCTTAAGCCACGCTAAAAATGTCGCAGGAAATCCCCATTTCTGGAGAATGTAGAACAGGTAGTCCCATGATATTGTATCGAATGCTTTTTGTAAATCCAATGACAACAACATGCCGGGGGTTTGTGTCTGGTGCATATGGTGTATCATGTGCATAGGCGTCTCCTTGTGCCCCCCCGCTGATTCCCCTTTAAAACGGCCGCTGCCGTACAGCTTCATTGTACGGCAGCAGTCTCTTGCCAGCTGGCAAGTCGGGCACCCGGCCCGACTTGCAGGAGCAGCTACACTGTCTGCATCTCTGACGGATGCAGACTGCAGAGCAGCTCCTGTCAGCTTCGGCCGGAGCTCTGTCAGTTCTGAGCTCCGGCCGAATGATGGATCACTAGTAAGGTCTAGTGCAGACCTTACTAGTGATCACCGCTAGATCATCAGGGAATGATGTGCCTCCTCTCTGCATAGATGAAAGCAGGTGAGGGGGCTTGGAAGGGAAGGGAAGGAAAGGAAAGGGGGTCGTCACCCGTAGTTGCTGGTGGATGATGTGGGGCGTGGTGTATTTTTCTGTGTGTATATTAGGCCTCATTCACACCTACAGTATATTTCAGGTGCGATCAGGGATTCCCGTGTCACAAACTTGCGTTTTCCTGCAGCAGGAAACCCTAATCTGGAGTTTACATGCAGCAACTGTCATCCATTCAGGTTAATGATCGGGTGACAGCCTCTGCATGTACACGCCTGCATACCGCATGTAATTGTATGTGATATGATTACATGCAGTTACAAAAACAATCACTATCCCTGGATAAACAATCGTGTAACCAGGGATAGTGACAGATTCCTAACTACATGTAATCATTTCACATATGATTACATGCGGTGTGCAGGATTTACATGCAGCAGCTGTCACCCGATCATTAATTTGAATGGGTGACAGTTGCCGCTTGTAACATGTGCAGACATTAACACTGGTACCGTATATAGTAGCACCCCCACGGGACTAAAAAATGTGTCCAGTGGCGCCCGACTAAATTGAGTTTGAGACCCCTGCTTTACGGGCTCCTCAGCAGTCAGGAACCACTTGTATCTTCCTCCGCCCACCCCAGCTGCTGTTGGCTAAGAGGAAACGTGCAGCACTGCCATTGGCTGCTCATGTATTTTAGCAGAGTAGGGACAGAGAAGACGCATCAAGGCTGCTTGGAGGCTTCACATGGGAGAAACATCGCTGTTCCCCACCCACCACCACCACCCGGAGAGGAAGAAGAGGGTATGACAGAGCACATGATCAAAACTGGAAGTCCCTTTCTATCTTACACCGTTGTCATCCGCACTTTGCGTTACACTGCTGTCATCCGCACTTTGCGTTACACTGCTGTCATCCGCACTCTGCGTTACACTGCTGTCATCCGCACTCTGCGCTACACTGCTGTCATCCGCACTCTGCGCTACACTGCTGTCATCCGCACTCTGCCCTACACTGCTGTCATCAGCACTCTGCGTTACACTGCTGTCATCCGCACTCTGCTTTACACTGCTGTCATCCGCACTCTGCGTTACACTGCTGTCATCCGCACTCTGCGTTACATTGCTGTCATCCGCACTCTGCTTTACACTGCTGTCATCCGCACTCTGCGTTACA
>NW_017307391.1:318307-329825 GCF_000935625.1 Nanorana parkeri | reverse complement strand
CACTCTGCGTTACATTGCTGTCATCCGCACTCTGCGTTACATTGCTGTCATCCTCACTCTGCGTTACATTGCTGTCATCCGCACTCTGCGTTACATTGCTGTCATCCGCACTCTGCGTTACATTGCTGTCATCCACACTCTGCGTTTCATTGCTGTCATCCGCACTCTGCGTTACATTACTGACCTCCGCACTCTGCGTTACATTACTGACATCCTCACTCTTCGACATTATCGACCAATGCACTCCTCTGCCTGTCCAAGATAGGCAGATCCTACGTTTTTTTAAGTACCTTACAACCATTGCAAGACAAAAGTCTTGCGATGGTTGTAAGGTGTGTGCCCAGCCTTATTCATATATACTTCTTTAGTTTTTTTAGTGGTGAAAATTATTAGTGCCCCCCCATTTTGGCTGTGGTATCTTATGTGCCCCCCCTATATATTGTTCCTAGAGTCACCACTGATCAGGTGTATAATTTTACGCGTGTTGACGGATGCCTGTCTTAGAGGAACGAAGCCTACTTGGTCACGGTGAATGAGGGTGGGCAGGAATGCGTTCAAGCGTGCAGCCAAGATCTTAGTCAGTAATTTGACATCGACGTTTAGTAAGGAAATGGGCCTGTAATTTTGCGGATCTGAAGCATCTTTATCTGGTTTGGGGATCATGACAATGTGTGCTAAAAGGGATGAGGGATGGAGAGGGTGATGAGATTTAATAGAGTTGAACATATCAGCTAGGTATGGTGCAAGGATGTCTGAGTATTTTTTGTAATATAGTTTTGTTGATTTTAAGTGTTTTAATAGCTCGGAGGGTTTCAGGGACCGTGACATCCTGTGCCAGTGATTCTCTCATATGCTCGTTCAGTGGAGGGAGCGTAACTTCAGCAAGAAGAGTATCTGCAAGTTTCGGTTGAAATGTAGTGGGCTTGCTGTACAGTTTAGTAAGTATGGATGCGAATTTGTCTATGATTGTGGAGGGGTTCGCCGTGATGGAGCCTTGTGAAAGTCGGAGTCTGACTGGAGGCGCGACTCTTGGTTTGGATTTGAGCATGTTAGCCATTAGAGGGCCCGGTTTGTTGGCACATGCGTAAAACGTGCGTTTGGACCAACGGAGTTGTTTCTCGGCAGTATTGTTCAACAAAAGATTTAACTCCAGTTTGGTAGAGGATATTTCCTTACGGAGTGACCTAGAGGGCGTGCTATTCCAGTCTGACTCCAGTTTCTCTAATTTGGAGGAAAGATTTGAAAGTTTGGTGTTCCTCTCTCTCTTTCGTCGAGAGGCCAAGCCAATTAGCTCCCCCCGCAAAGCCGCTTTATGGGCTTCCCATAGCACGGTAGGTGAAGAAACCGAATGCGCATTCTCCGCAAAAAAGCGGGAAAGGCACATTTGGATGTGCTGGGCTGAGTCGGCGAAGGAGAGGAGGGAGTCATTCAACCGCCACCGAAATTGAGGGGATGTAGGAGAAAGGGAAGAGCAGCAAAGGGATACCGGGAAGTGGTCCGACCATGATGCCGAGAGGATGCGTGCATCCACTACCGAGGGGAGGAACCCGGGCCGCAGGAAAATGTGGTCAATGCGAGATGAACTGTTGTGCGGATGTGAATAGAAGGTATAGTCCCTGGTAGTGGGATGCTTTTCTCTCCAGACATCAATTAGGCCATGATCGGTGATCATAGTATGAAAGAGGGATGATAGGAATTGTAAGTATGGCGAAGGGCCAGTGGGTGATTGCGGGTCAGTTTTGTCTAGTTTAGGATTCAGAGTTTGATTAGAGTCACCTGCCACTAGTAGAGTTCCCTTAGAGTGTTTATCCAGTAGTTGGAGGAGATGTGAAAAGAACCTATTTTGATGGGTGTTAGGGGCATAATAGGAAACTATGGTCATTTCTACATCAAATATGGTGCCTTGTAGCAGTAGATAGCGACCAGTCGGGTCTGCCAGTTCCAGGGAACAGTGGAAGGGAGTATTTTTATGGAAAGCAATCATAACACCCCTCTTCTTTTCACGGAAGATGGCATGATATGTTTGTGGATAGTTCTTGTGCATATATTTAGGGCAGGATGAGGTAGAGAACCTTGTTTCCTGTAAGCAAACTATATTGGCGTGGTGTGAGGAAAAATAATTAAAAGCTACCCTACGCTTTTGGGGTGAGTTCAGTCCCTGAACATTATGTGAAATGAGTTTAAAAAATTGTGTTGCCATATTTACCGTGATGAGAGGACGGTGCTGCTGATGGCTCAGTGTGTGAACGCCTCCGTATGTTCAAAGTGCAGAAGTAGAGAATCTCATGCCTGTAAAGGAAAAAAAGGGAAAAAGAAAGAGAAGGGAAGGAGGGAAGAAAGATAGTACATGGACAACAAGAACACAAAACAACAATAATCCAGTTCAGCATCGGCGCTGAGTCGTGGGGCGAAATACTAATCAGTATTTCAACAGGTCCGGGGGTGCCATTACCACCCTGGCATGGAGGGCGAAAAAGCATTGTAATATTTCAGCAATCACTCCCGCAATCAGGAGGGTAATTGGGGGAGGGGAGGAAGTGGGATTGGGATAGGATGCCTATGTAGGGTTAAAAGGGTACATACTTGAGCACCACTTCAATAAATTTGTGAATGTGGTAGCATAATAAACACGAACAGGTATACCTTAATCTAACAGTGCCTGATGTTCTAGATAACTGGTTTGCAGCTATAGAGGCTTAAAACGAGATCTCCCCTAATGGGAGTCTGTTGATATAAATACATCCATGTTCCGTCGGTCATATAAATGTAAAACAGTTATAATAAACTATCTAACTTGAAAAACCTGCAAACTTTACAACCAGGGAGAGTCTGATGTGTAAATTGAACAGGGATATAGCCGGCCGGCTATTCAGAGGGGCATAGGGTATCTGTTCTTCGTGTGTACACGTGGGACCCAGGAAAAATTAAGACCAGATATTGATTGGCAGATAGTGTTCAATCCCCGTCATCGAGAGTCGGGTGCGGAGGTGGACTATGTTTTCCCCGAGGAGCCCCTCTGGGATCGGGGTCGACGCTCCCACAGCGGTGCCAATCGTCGCTCCTTTGGGGGGGAAACGAGCTGTTGGGTCGTGATGATGTTCGCCGGGGGGGGAGAATTGTAATTGTTCCAGGACTTTTCCGGCTTCTTCAGGGGAGGAGAACGAATACACATGCTTGTCATGGGTGAAAGTCACTTTCAGGGGGAATCCCCATTTATATTTGATGCCGTGTTGTTGAAGGACGGTGAGAAAGGGCTTCAGGGCTTTCCGGCGCTGAAGGGTCTGGGGAGCCAAGTCAGCATAGATGTGGTAATCATAATCTTGAAAATGCAGGGTGCGTTTTTCCCAAGCTGCTTGCATCACTGCCTCTTTGGTTTTATAATACGTGGGTTTCAGAATTATATCCCGTGGGGGGCATGGCCGGACTGGCCATAGGGCAAACCGGGCGCTTGCCCGGTGGGCCGGGCCGGCCAGAACACAATCAACCTGATTGTGTTCGGGCCGGTTTGCTTTGCCTGATGGCCGGCTCTCAGGTGATGCAGACCGTGTTGCTGAATCTGCGCCGACACTCGGATCCTTGCGGCCAGCGCTCTTTCAGTGAATGCTGGCCGAAAGGATTGTGAAGAATTGATTGGTAAGTTCTGGGCTGGGGGGGCACGGACTGGGGTTGTGTGTGTGCGTGTGTATATATATGTATAGTGGTTGTATTTTTTTAAGTGGGGGGGGAGTAGAAGTGTATTAGGCTGCATTCACATCTTTATTTTGGGTGCAATTAGGGATTTCTGCGTCAGGAACTTGCGTTTTCCTGCAACAGAAATCCCTAAATTGGCGTTTACAAATGGCAGCTGTCACCTAAGTTACCGATCAGGTGACAGCAGCTGCATGTAAACGCCTGATCATTAACTTGAATAGGTGACAGCTGTCACTTGTAAACACCAGATTAGGGATTTCTGCGTCAGGAACTTGCGTTTTCCTGCAACAGAAATCCCTAAATTGGCGTTTACAAATGGCAGCTGTCACCTAAGTTACCGATCAGGTGACAGCAGCTGCATGTAAACGCCTGATCATTAACTTGAATAGGTGACAGCTGTCACTTGTAAACACCAGATTAGGGATTGCTGCTGCAGGAAAACGCACGTTTCTGATGCAGGAATCCCTAATCGCACCTAAACATACAGATATGAATAGGGCCTTATTGTGAGTATATTTATGTCTGTACTACTTAAAGGAGAACTATGGGGTTAAGGCTTTTCCCCATAGTCCTCCTAAGGGTAACGGGAGGACACAAACTAGCGTCCTCCCATCACCCTAAGCTCAGTATACCGCGAGTGTAGGCAGTTGCCAGTGACAGGGCAGCCTAGCTGGCTGCAGGATAAAGTGGGTTAATAAGTGTATATAACTACTTTCAGCAATTTTGATATTTGTGGAAAGGTCATTTTTAACTGTTTCTATATCTTGCTCATGGGAATCAACAACTGTAATAATGTCATCTACCTTGTATTCCACGTCGTGTAGTCTCATGCCCAGTTCCTTGATGTCTTTAGAAAGACGAGTGGCAAGCTTGTCAGTGGCGGCCTGTAATTCAATGAAAGCAGCAGCTTAAATTTCCCTGCAGTCGCTATTCTGCTGTGCACTGAGCGGCTGTGAGGGGAAACTGTCCCGGGACGAGGTGTCTGTAGCCTCGATCAGGTCCTGAGATGTCGATTCAGCCGGCGAGGGGGGGGTCGGGCGCCATCTTGGGAGCCGAGCGCGTTTTTATTTTTGCTGCCGGTGTTCATTGTGTGGACCGCGCAACCCCGGAGTAGCGTCCCATACAGTGCCCGAGGGATCAGACGTGGCGGAGGTGGGTGAGGTGGCCCGATTGCGGGAGGAATGGGCAAGTCGGCAGTGGTCTCACGCTCGGGTGGTGTGGAGCCGAGCTAACATGCGGCCATGTCGTTTGGCTGCTCACTAGCGCTCCCGTCTCTGGGATGTTTGAAACCCATGAGAGGAAGCTAGCTATCTATTAAATTTATGTTTCGTCGCTAAGTTTAGGTCAATAGGTCATCTCATGACATGTTACAGAAGTTTAAAAAAAAAAAAAGTTGGAGAACAGAGTCTGAGTGGACAGCGAGTGGCACGGGTGCCAGTAGGGATCACACCTTGCAAGCTGGATTTCTGGCACCGGATCAGGTCAAGCTGAGCTGTAGTCAAGACCAGGCAGGTAGCGGAGTGCAAAGCAGGTTTCAAGATCGTGGTAAAACAAGCCAGGGGTCAAATCCAGTCAGGCAGCAAGGTACAAAGGCAGGAGACAGAGGCAGGTCCAGAAGGCAAGCAGTAGGTCAGGGGCAGGCAGCAATCAACAAGGTCAAGGACAATCTGGGTCAAAAGTCAGCAAGGTAGTCAGAAGCACAAGGAACACAGGGGAAGCTGAAGACAATCCAGCAACTTAAAGTCAGGTAGGCTGGCTTTAAATAGTCTGATCCATCAGGAAACAGCATCACTTCCTGTGCACTGTTTGGCACGCTTTTGCGTGGCTGTTCCGTGGCGCACGCATATGCCCGTTTACACACAGTACGGAAAACTGGGCCCCATGCATGCGCAGTAGCAGGTGGTTCCTGACATCCTGAGATCCCTAAATTGACATCACTGAGATCAAAGAATTTCCAGATTAGTGGTAAAGTATAATTTTGCATCTATCTGTAAGCAATCTATGCTAGCCATATACACTGAGTGGCCATTTTATTATGACCACCTGACTATTGTAGGCAAATTAGCTATAATTAGCTATAATTTCGTGCTGAAGTTGCTAGAGGGCCAGACCATTATAAATAGGGAAGCAGGTTGTTTACCACGACAGTAGAAGTGATTTTTTTTCTGAAGATATGGGTAAACAACGCGATTTAACAGCCTTTGAACGTGGGAGGATTGTTGGCGCGAGCCATGGAGCGAGTATCAGCAAAACAGCAGAATTCGTTAAATGTTCAAAAGGGGCTCATTGTTAAAGTATTTAAAGACTGGACTCTCAGCCAAAAATCTGGGTCTAAACGTGCAAATTGTGGCCGTCAGCGACTAGTCAATGTTTCGGGCAGAACGGAGAGTGGCAAGACTGGTCATGACAACAGAAGGGCAACAGTGCAGTGTCAGATTCCTCGCATCACCTTTCAACATCTCGTGGAGTCACAGGGTGGCCCAACGAAGTCATCTCGTGGAGTCACGAGGCGGCCCAAAGAAGTACTGATGGGGTGGTCATAATAATCTGGCCACTCAGTGTATATCTGACTAAACCATTTAATCTGACTATTCGGTTATATAGTGTCAGCATCGGAATTGAATTAGAGGAATTTTAGCTGCAGTAAAAAATGATCTCTATTTCAATTTTGTGATCTCAATTTCAACAGCGCCCGCCCACCAGAGACTGGCAGACACGAGAGCAAATAAGAAAAGGTCGGAGCTCGGCCTTTTGACCAATCACGTTAGAGGTACCGGAGATCGAGTGATATGATTGGTGAATAGGCATCGTGGATGCAAAGGCATACAAAAAGTGGGGTTCCTCTTTTGACATGGAAGTACCCTTTTTACATAAGGAGCTCTCCTTCACATGAGTGACCCCTTCCCATCACAAGCCACCCACCTTCATGTCAGAATTCCCTCTTCACATCAGGGTACCCTCATTCACACCAGGAGCCACCGTCACATCAGAAGCCCCCCCCAATCAGTAGCACCCCTTCACATCAAGAGTCCTGCTCACACCAGAGTCCCTATTTCACAGGTCATCTCTCCCCCCTGCCAGAATTCCATCTTCACATTCCCCGCGGCTTGTCGTATCCCCCTCTGCCCGGGAGAGCAGGCGGATCCAGAAAAGTTGCAGCCCCCCTGTGCGTGGACCTCCTGTTCATTCATAAGTTTCTCAATGGGGAGAAGCACTCTGTACAGAGGCTACTCCGCATTCAGAAACAGTTTGATAGTAAAATATTTTCTTAATGAATGGTTCTCCAGACGAAAAATAGTGGGCGCCCCTGGCCTAGGGTGACGGGAGGACGCTAGTTTGTGTCCTCCCGTTACCCTAAGGAGAACTATGGGGAAAAGCCCAAACCCCATAGTTCTCCTTCAAGTCCTCGTTTTGCCTAGGGAGCTTAAAAACAAAGTTGTGCTCACCCAATCCTCCAAGCCGGCTTATATATATATATATAATGTGGATTCTGGTTTTCTTACACACTACCAGAACACAATTGTTCATGTGTAGTAAGGATTTGTATCTCTAAATATTTGTTTGCTGGGAGAAGTCAGATGTTAAATTTGCACATTCCTGCCATCACATCCTACTGAGCTACTGAGAGTTTCACAAGCTGTATTCATCTACATGGTCCCAGACATGTACGCTGGCAAAAAATTTGTTTCGTTTCACTTTCATTCTGATTTTTTGGTTTTCAGGAATCAAGTCTGTAACTTAATTCATTTTTGTTAATTTCGTTAGCGGTAGTTTGTACAAATTTTCATTCCGAATGATCTTTTGTTGCAGCAAAGTGACATTAGACTAAAGAAAAAAAAATTACCTTTTTTTTTTTTACAGTCCGAGGAAGACAAAAAAGTGAGTTTTCCCCCCAATTGATACCAGACCCTTTAGGTCTAGTAGGAATGTTAGGAGGAACTCCCATGTTAAAAATAAAAAAAGGGAGTGGGGTTCCCTCCAAATAAAGGTGTTGTCTTAGTCCTTGTGTGGAATCCAGATCGAAAACCAATGTAGAAGGAAAACAATGGCAAGGTTCAGAGCTCTCCCTCCACACATCGATCCGCTCTGTCCTCACCACGTTGCCTGGACACCAGGACGGCAGCACAGATTACCAACTCTAAAGAGGAACGGACTTCCACCTCCCTCCTCAATGACCCAGCAAGACTTACGGCATTGGACAAGAACCTGAAACTTCAGAAACAGGTCCTCCTTCCCAAGCCCAAAGCAAGCCTACTCCTGGATCTCATCCATCAAACACATCAAAGGACCTGGTATGACTTTTGGTGGGAACCCCACGAACTTTTTTTTTAACATGGGGGGTCCCTCCTAACATTCCTACCAGACCTAAAGGGTCTGGTATCAATTGGGGGGAACCTCACACTCTTTTTTTTTAGTGGAAGTAATTTATTTGTCTTTTGTCTAATGTCACTTCCCAGATAGCAAGCAATTGAGCTGCAAGTTTAAAAATGACTTGCTAAACTATTGCAGACTTGCCAAGCTTCACAATTTTGTTGCACAATTACAGCAAGTCTGCATTGCAAGTCTCCAGACCAGCGAGTTTGCAGAGCTCTTGCTAAGACCTGCAGGACTCTTGCTGTAGACTTGCCAAGCAAATTTGCTACAAATTCAAAAAGTGTCAACTAGAACTTGTGCTGCGAGTGTTCTGCAAGTCTACAACTTGCCAGGAATGTTTGCAGCAAGTTAACAAAAATTACAATTTCACCCTGCCACAAGTTTGTAGCAAGTTATCCTTGCTACCTGGGTTATTCGTACATACTACCGCTAACGAAAATGTTTAGTTATCGGAAATTCGTATTCATTTGCATTAATTTTTTCTGTCATTCGGAAATTCGTATGCATCCGAATGTACGGATTTCCGAAAATTCGTCCGAATAACTAATTTTTCCAAAATGAAATCGCACATGTCTACATGATCCTATTTTACTGATATTAGAAACAATATCTGCTGGTTTTAAAGGGTTATTAAACCCTCAGCAGTTTTTGCATATATCTACTGCTAGCAAGGAGAGGAGGACAGAGGAGTCAGCGCTGGATCGGAGACCCGCACCAGGGCTGGAGGGACAGCTGAAAAGGACAGTAAAGAAGTCATCATTTAAGGTAAGTCCCAAGAATCAAAAGTCATCATTTAAGGTAAGTCCCTGCAGCAGGATTGGGAAGGGACAAAAAAATTCTGACTTTAATGTCACTTTAATTCCCAATAATTATACTTGCTGATATATTGCAATGCATATTTTGAATCGTTCTATTTATGGTCACCAAGAATATTTTTGATTAATAATTTGCACTTATTTTATAGTTAATATATCTATCTATCTATCTATCTATCTATATATATATATATATATATATTAATGTGTATATATATATATATATATGTAGATATATATAGCTATATCTATATATATACACACATGCATACATACTGTGTGTGTGTGTATGTGTGTGTGTATATACAGATAATCCTCGCTTAACGACTTACCTGCTTTGCGACCACTCGCACTTATGACCGTCCTCCGAGCGACCTCCGAGCGACCTCCGACCTTGCGCGCCAGCATCAGTGCGACGCGTCGCTGGCGGAAGTGATGTCCTCCGATCTTCACTGCGGGTCCCAGTAAGTATTTTCATTGCCCGATGTACAGTACACTGTTCAGTACTGTACATCTGCAACACTATACAGTACTGTACTAATGCAGTACAGTACTGTATAGAGCTCCTCACTAAACAATTCGTTTAACGAACTGGTTGTAGGAACAGAACTCGGTCGTTAATTGAGGAATACCTGTATAAATAGTTCCCTCTCCTGCTGTCAGTTCAGCAGGCGGCCCAAGGACAGAGGTGCTCTACAAGTTTAAACAGACTCCCGGCGGCAAAAGTCGCCGGGAGTCTGTTTAAACAGCCCCGATGCTGGCGACGTACACTGTACGTCGTCAGTCACGAAGGGGTTAATATAAATCACTGCTGGAGTAGGCGATTGGGACCTGCTGCTGGCCTGTAATAGAGCTCCCACTGTGTCCCCAGGCACCCCTGCTGCCCGGACGGTATTGGAGAGCCAGCTCTACCACCCTAGAGGCCGAGAGGCCTAAGGCGACTGCCTAAAATGGCCTAATTATAGAGCTCTGCTCTTTGAACAGTCTTTATGTCAGCTTTCTAACCATTTACAGACTGAATTGTATAAGCCTATATAGCTTAACTAACACATTAGTCATTTGTGGGGGACTGTGTCAAATGCTTTTGCAAAGTCCTAGTATACAATGTATACAATAACCTTTGTGTAGGTTTTTGCTTACTTCTTCATAAAAAGAAGGTAGGAAGGTAGATTTTTTTGGCTTAGGTCTTTTGTGAAACCAGGTATAATGACCCATATATTTCTGGTTCTGTACCAAACGTTGCAAGTTTTATAACACAGTCCATGACATAGTCTGCAAACTAATGTTGGTTGACTTAGGGAAAATCCAGCAACCTACCTAACAGATTTGCTAAAACAATACATCGCTATCTCCTCTTATTGTGAAACAATTGAATATGAACCCTAAATCTCCAAGTAAACCATAAAACAACCCCAAAACTCACCTATGTCTGTATACCACCGTATATGAAGCGTGCACATAAAGTACAATAGTTATAGTGCAAAAATATTAAACAATGTGAAATAATGTGTGACTCATTAATATTCGAAGATATGCAAATCAATCAGCATAAATCATCAAACAATGTGACTAGTGTGTACATAAAGAATGATCAATAATATATATAAAATAAATAAATAACTAAAGTCCATATAAATTACAAAACTTCATCCGATCCTCACAGGACAAAGATAACTTGTGATCAGTTCAAACAGTGATGAAAAAATGATGAAAAAATGTATATGTGTAATCCTATAATCCCAATCCGAAGAAAAAACAATACTCCCCACTCACCAGATTCAAATGGTCAAATCGCATTTATCACAGGACGCTACTTTCCCCAACCAAGTGATGGCTTCCAACAAGTGATGGCTATGAATCAATAAACCGGTCTCCTCCTGACTTCTCATACAAATGGATCATAGCCGGGATTTTAGCTCACCGACAAAGAAACAAATATACCGCACATAGCATAAAATATTGAAAAATATTATTTTGTGCAAAAAACAAGAAAAACTTACATCAATAAAAAGCCACAAAGGGGTATATCTCACAATATTCAGCAGGCGAATGGTCCTAATGCAGCTCACACAATAGAATGAACAGGATTGCAGCAATGTACACGCTCGTCTCCTACGCGTTTCGTCCTCGTAGACTTTTTCAAGAAGCTGAAAGTAATGCAATCAATGTTGCTTCTGGCTTTATTCAGCAAGTAGGAGATCAGCGAATGGATGTTCGCTGTTCTCTCTCCCCCTGCTACCTGCTGACACCCAAGAAGCCAGTCCTGGGCAGCTCAGCCTCCAGAATCACTTCCAGTGTAAAGCCTGTTAGTCTGCAGAGTCTGTCCACAGGGGCCCGCTGCCAGCGTCATATGCCCTAAGGCATATGGGTGAAACTGTTGTGCCACTGGCCAATTTGTACGAAGTTAAGCGTTTTAGCTTTATATTTTTTTAAAGACTAAGTTCATCTTTTTCTCAGGCTTCTGCACATTCTCTCCCAGGCAGTGCTCCATACTGACATTACAGCACTTAAAGACTTTAATATAAATGCGACAAAACACTCAATAAAAGGAATCCCATTCATTTGTATGACCCGTTTACACCTGAGCGTTTTGTCCTGCTTAGCTTTGAGCGATAAAATGCCTAGGTGTGAACTGAACT
>NW_017307391.1:245176-318292 GCF_000935625.1 Nanorana parkeri | reverse complement strand
GGTTAATCAAAACTGGAGCAAACAATCTGGAGCAGCTGTGTATGACAACCAATCAGCTTCTATCTTTCATTTTAAAAACTTAAAGTGACATTAAAGCATCATTTTTTTAAACGTTTTATATATAGGAGGTTCACACTTGTTAAAATCTTCTGTTATTCTTTTTAAAAAAATATTCAGTTCCTCGTTTTCTATTGGGTCCCCGCATCGCTCTCCCTCCCGCCCCCTGCATGGGTGTCTCCATCAGCTAAGCGTCTGCTGTGGAGGCACCAGTGCGTGTGCGTTCCCGGCCGTGCCCACAAGTAGCTTAGACACACACAGCCCTGCAGCAGGTCATGCCCCTCCTCTTCTCCCAACAGATTAATTGATGGCAGGAGGAGACTATGGCTCCTCTGCCCTCAGTATCCTTTTTTACCTTAATACAGAGAATGCATTCAGGTAAAAAAAACGCCCAGCATTTAGTACTACTTTAACTGAACAAACTAGAAAGAAAAGCTATTTCCTTACCATGGACAACTGCTACAGATTCTGTTTGCTCCAATGTTGATAAATTCTGTTCTATGTGTTTTGTAAAACACTGTTTTGATTCTACAGTTCTCTCTCAGTCTATTCCATTCTATAGCCTTGTCTGCACAGAGCTAGCTAAATGATATCCTCATTTTTTAATTACTACATTCTAGTGTCCTCTGTTAGTGTCGGCTAGTTTGTGTACTCTGAGATCATCCTTTTGTAGCCTACTATATAGAGAGCAGGCTAGATTACGCACTCTTTGGGGAGGACCTCCACTGAACCACTCTATTCTAGACACAAGCAACAATCCCTGACAGCTTGTGTCTCACACTGTATTGGCAGTGCTGCCCTCTAGGAACAATACATTTTCTTTGTTATCACTCTACCATTGTGTAAAGCAGCAGTCAATCTTTGGAGGTGACGTGAAGACATATAGAATGCGTATTGGCGGTTTATAAGCCATTCTCGTCAGACAGGAACATTAAACACTTGCTTTTCTCTGGCTACATTGTAGAAACCGAAAAGGAAATTATCTTCTCTCTCTGGATTAGTTCTTTGCAAGGCTCGGAGCTCAGCAGCAACACAAGGTTCTTCTTACAGGTTTGGTTGTGCTCTGGTTTTTGCATAACTTATAAATTAACTCACTGCTTTCAAGTAATATATTAATTGTTTGTAGGGACATGTGTTGATTCACTCTCTTGCTATCTTACTAATTATGTGCTGCATTATAGGTATCTACCATCATTTTTATGTACTAACAGCCATTTTGCTGCTCTTTACTAGCACTAAAGCACTAAAATTTTAGTACTAAAGGTTTTTGTATGTATATTTTATAATTTTCTTAATTTCATGGTAAAATTGGTAAATATGTGGTGTGAACTGAGGTAAATACATTAAACATATATGTACAGCATATGAATATAAAACTAGAGAGCCACATGACAGCTGATTTATTCAAGCACATAATGCATTAAACATAACATAATGCACATTTCAACATTAATAAATGTATTTTGCATTTATTCATTATATATTAAAAATATATGTACATATTACCAATTTACATACACTTTTAAAGTGTATGGATATTAAATTATTTATTTAAAGAGTTCTATGCTACTATTTCTACCCCATATGAAGCTGCTGTTCTCGTGAAGTGCCAAAATATTGTTATGTGAAAATGCACATAACATGCTATTTTACCAATACTGTGTCCTATTTAGTAAAACCATACAGCAAAAAAAATGTGTGTACACGTAACAACCAGTAATTCATATAAAGATATATAATAGTTTCTATAAAGTCCAATGGCAAGTCACAACACAATGTGCTTCTCATGCTCAGAAAAACCCTTTGATGTGAACAGCAAATGGTTAAAATAGGTATGCATTGATAACATGTTTTCCCAGACCGAGTACTAGTACCGATACATCTCCTCAAGTACTCTCCAATACCAATTACCAATACTTTTTTTTAGTGTCATGTGACAATTTTTATAAAACAATACAGACTAATGATTTTAGGACAGTGGTGGAGCACAAGGGTCCGGTCACAGCCGCGCCCCTGGTAGTTCCGCCACTGACTCCAAGCTGTAGAGGGACTACAAATCTCAGCAATACATTATATAGCAATGCAGAATACTACCAGCTTTAGAGGAGTAAAAACCTCAGCAAATGCATCATACAGCAATGCAGAATGGCACCGGCTATAGAGGACTACAACTCCCAATATTGCTGGCATTTGTAGCCCTCTAAAGCTGATGGTATTATTATAATATCATCAGCTATAGAGGACTACAAATCCCAGCTTTTTTAGTGTCCGTTTTTAGTATCGGGGCATTTTTATGAGTACGGTACTTATGAAAATACCCAGTATCTGCACAGATACCAATAGTTTAAAATTTGCCATAAAGAAAAATTACTTTTGGTACAATACCTAGTTTTTGTTTACAAAGGGAGTGGCAATGGGGGAAAATATGAACCTAGCCTCACCAATTTGTTCATGGCAAAATGGGAGAAGGAAGACAGATTTGGTAAACATTTGGATGAACTGAGAGTCTGGAAAAGATTTATTGATAACATTTTGGTTATATGGGGAGGTGATGCTATTTTTTTAGACAACTTTTTCGGAACATCTAAATAATAATAATAATAATAATAATAGCTATGGGATTTGATTCTCTAGTACTGTGCAAACTGAAAAGATACATTTCTTGGACTTGACCATTGTGGCAGTGCATGGCAATGCCACGGTGTAGTATGGCAACTTTGACGCCCAGGACTCTCAGCCAGAGGGGCTGAGAGGTTCCACAATGTGAATACCTTTGGAGAGGAGGAACTGGCTGTTCAATTCCTTCCAGGTTTTCCAGACTATAGTGGGATGGGATCTCCAGTCCTGGGGCCAGGTGTTGCCAGTTGCCAGGTTGAGCTGATCAGGTGGCTGAGAGCAGCCTTATTAGGAAGCCAGCCCAGTGCTTTAGGGAAAGTTGTGGGTGTGCAAGAGGCACACGATGACAGGCAGACTCTGCTGCGTGCATGAGCACAAGGTGACACAGCCAGGAAGGCTGGAGAGGTCCAGAGGGTTGGTGACCCTGAGATCCCTGTCGGGGAGACAGGGGACAGTAGGAGAGAAAACCAGATCCTCTTTGGCCAGTAAGGGGCTATGAGTATCAAGTCTGTGTCCTCCAGAAGGAACTTCGGAAGTACCCTTGGTAAAAGAGGAACTGGAGGGAAGGCATAACAAAGCCGAATAAAGGCCATGGATTTGCCAGGGCGTCTAACGCTAGTGCTGAGTCCGCTGGGTCGAGGGGAAAAAGCTGATGCATCCCTGAGCTCATTCTGGAAGCGAATAAGTCCATTTCTGGGAGTCCCCATTTGCTGACGCCTATTGAAAACTCTTCGGCATTCAGACACCATTCTTGCTGGCAAACTTGATGCCGGCTCAAAAAATCTGCTAGGATATTCTGTGTGCCCTTCAGGTGGACTGCTGACAGAGAGGCCAAATTTGCTTCTGCCCATGCCAAAATATTCCCTGCTAGCCGCTGGAGGTGCGGGCTCCGAGTACCACCCTCTTGTTTATGTAAGCTACCTCGGTTGCATTGTCCGAGAGAACCTGGAGATGAACCCCCTTCACAGTTACCTGAAAGCTTAGTAGGGAATAAAGAACTGATTTGAGCTCCCTCCAATTGGAAGACCTCACATCCTCCCACTGATTCCACTGTCCCTGGGCCATTTGATCCTCCAAGTGGGAACCCCAAACCCAGGTGCTGGGGTCCGTGGTCAGCACTTTGGACACTAGGAAGCTCCAAACTAGTCCCCCTGACAAATGACCCTGTGCTCTCCATTACCACAGTCTTCTTTTTACACTGGGGGGTATCCCACGTTTTAAGCCAAAGGACTCGGTGGGAAGAATTTATCAGGGCCGAAGACCTAGCCGTCATTCTTACCGAATCCGGTGACGCGTCTCCTCCGGACAGAGGAAACACATAAACTGAGGAACATCCTGTGGGGGCGGCCTTTTAAACCAATGGTGGCGTGTTTCCTGTTTGGGGAGAGGTACCTCCACATCTCACGTGCTGTCCTGGAAGACGTGGAGGGAAAAAGGGAGCTAGTCATAAGGATAAGATATTAGGAGCTGGCAAAGGAAAGAAGAATGGGGAAAGTAATATGATATACAGTAGTTTTCTTTCATTGCTGATTTCAATGTACAATATTAATTACTTGAGAACTTCCTTAAAAAGCATTGATGAGTGTTACAGAGGAATAGGATATCAGATCCCCTGTTACCAAGTAAGCCACAAATAATATGTAGGAGAGCTCTACCTTTAACAGTTAGATTAGTACATAATATAGTGAATCCACCTAACAAAAATAGAATAACGTTATTTGATGGAGTATATCCCCCTTGTAAAAAGATGCTTGTCAATGAATAAGAACAAAATTCAGATTTCAGTCCAAAACAACAACAAAAAGTAGACATTAGTGATGAGCTGAACGTGTCCACTGAACACACACAGAAATCTGGGTATGGTGAGCTTGTGTCCTACCTACTGGGCCGCATAGCATCATTGGTTGCTAGGATGTAGCCAGGCGAACTATAACGAATAATGATGATGTGGGGCCCCCATTGTCTTGGCAACCAAAGGTTGGTTGTTAAGACTCTGGAAGAACAACAGAATCATAGATTGTTATGGCATGGCTGCCTGTATCCTAGTAACCAATGACACTGTGTGGCATAGCCACCAGTCAACATATGATGCTGTGTGGGTTGCACAGACTCATTAATTGCTAGGACACAAAAAGGTGTGTTAGGAAAATGAACTGGCCAACAAACTGCAAACATTTGGGGTTTGGGTCAAACTCATGGTTGACACAAACTCAAAGCCCGTCCTTATTTGACACCTATGTGATAGAATAAATTTGTGGCACACTGAATGGCAGAGGGTATAAATATGTCCATTTGCACTCCTTACCGAGTTCAAAAAATAATAAACCTGTAGGATCCAGGCGTGTGCTTGCAATGACCACGGGTGGCACCGTGATTATCACAAAGAATCCAGAAATGTCACCAGCACACCATTAAATGTGCAAGAAATACATTTAATGACACAGACTTCCCCTTCATCAGGCTCAGAATGAAAAAGGATCTCATGAACAACACCACTTAAATAAACAAACCAAGTGAGAAAAACGGCAGAACCTCCCACCCCTGTGATTGCAATTCCTGCTAAAAGAGTTCAAAAGGAAGTTACATAATCCCAGCACCAGCATGTGGATGAAAAGAGCGAGCTTCGCTGTCCCAGCCGTTAGCTGCTCTCACCGCAGCCCGTCGTCCTGGTAACAGGACGCTGAATCAGAGACCGATAGCTCCGCCCCGTCCTCCTGCACCTGCCGTGTGGAACGAGGGCACTTCCTTAAGTGGCTACGATCGTAGGGCTGCTGATCATTGAATACCCCGTCCGCTTCGCGCATGCGCAGTACGGACGGAAAAATCACCAGTAGCCCAGGACTGAAATAGAACCCTATGCTGGCCATCTATGCACTATGTGTGTAGGTAGGGATGGGAATACTCTGTAGCCCCCCTTGCCTTCTGCAGGTGGGTAAAGGTTTGCCAACCTAATGGTGTTAGGAAATGGAGCAGCCAAGGTAATTTTCTGACCAAAAATTGTCCTATGGGCGAAATTGAACATAAATTAGAGGATTAGGAATAACCATCAGTACCCAATCATAAATAATATGTCTAAAGACAGGAAGAGTAATCACATTATCGCCACCTCGGGTACCTACGTGGTTGTTAGCCTCATGCGCTTTAATTACTGTTAATGGATAATATCTAATACCAGAGAAACCCTTGACAAAAACCGCCTGTGGGCATTACATAATGTTGTTAGATTAGAGGCTAGCAATCTGTATGACCTTTGGCTATAGATGAAAATTACCCAGCGGCAATAGGTAAAAAGGGTAGAAGTACATGGGGAAGTGAGGAAGGGAAATCAATATAGGACCAGTGTAAGGGCACAGAGGGGAAGGGTAGGGGTTGGAAACTAAAAAATAAGTATGAGGAACACAGAGCTGCTACCATATTATATGGCCCACTGGTGGACCACCACACTAATGATTAAAAGCAGCCATGGAATGTGGATGATAATGCAGTGTGTAGATGGCTATCTATTCTTGAGATAGCAAGTTAAAGATAGGTTGGCGTTTAGGCCCCTAGGTTGAACGCAGTCAAGAGTGTAGATCCAGAACGACTCTTTTTGCAATAGTTGTTTTGTTCTGTCGCCACCCCTTGGAATGGTGTGTACATGCTTAATAACCCTGCCCTTAAGCTCATGTACTTAATGTTTTGTATTTGCAAAATGTATTGCAACAGGCTTATTAATATCAAGGTCCTCTCCGAGTCGGTATTTCCCAATCGTAATGCGAATGTCGCTCCGATGCTTTTGGAAGCGACGTTTAAATGGGCCTATCGTCTTGCCCACATAGATAAGGGAGCAGGGACATTTGAGAAGATACACACAAAAAATACTGTTGCAGAATTACTTGTGTTTACCATTGTAGCCCACATTATGGTATTTCTGCTTTAATTATGTTTATTAAGTACATATCTGCTGTTACAAGCCATTTAATTTTGAACATTGTGATTAACAGTACAGCAGGATGTGACAATAGGGCTTTGCATATGCCGCTCAAGCCTGCACTTCAGCTGTCACTTCTCCATCCATACTGCGCATGCGTGAAGCAGACGGGGTATTCAATGATCTACAATCGTAGCCACTTACAGGAAGTGCGTTGCACGCGGCGGAAATGCAGGTGGACAGGGCGGAGCTAGCTGTCTATAATTCATCGTCCTGTTACCATGGCGATGGGCTGCGGTGAGAGCAGCTAACGGCTGGGACAGCGGTGCACACTCTTTCAGCCATCAGAAGCATGCCATCAGCCATCACCAGTGCATGCTGGATTACATAAGGAGGGGCTGAGTGGTTCCATAAAGCACAATCTATTACTTGGGAAATGCTTGTTTTGCAGTTATTTATGGGTTTTCCGGGTTTGGCTTGGGTGGAAATGGAAGACTTCAAAGAGCATTGGGAGCGATGAAATATCCATACCTGTGTCCAGAGTTTAGTGGTGACCTGCATAACCCTTCTGAAAAGGCTGTTGCCGAACGGGGCCGGATTTACGCTCTCTGCTGCTCCAAAGCCAGGTTCCTCAATGTGCCCCCCCTACCCACCAAACCCCCCCAGTGGAGAATAGCAGACCTGCAGGCCTCACACAAGTGATCTCGACGACATCACTTGTACAAAACAAGCGGCGGCTTCTCCGCTGTACATTTAGCTCTGCTTGCCCAAAGCAGGGCTAAATGTAGAAAAAAAACTACCCGCACGGCACTGCATGTCCCAGGCATTGGGAGATAGGAATTCCACACCCCTGCTGCCCCTCTACTCCCTGCTACCCCAAGGCCGGGCCTTGGTTGGCCTTGGGGGAAATCTGGTGAATGTTCAGTGTTCCAGCTGGGAGACAGAGGAGGTGTCTGTCCAGGAGTCAGGAGGACTCCATCCTGGAACCAGCCTGTTTGGCAAAATGATGAGAACCAGACTATGTGACCAGTGGTAAACTGCCTATATGGCAGACGTTTTTTATTGTGACAACCTGCATTTGGTGAGACTTTGACAACTGTGATTTTGCTGAGACAAGTAAAGTTGTGTAAAAATGTTGGAGAAACCCCTGTGAGCAGGGTTGGATTAACATAGGGGTGGGTGGAGCTCCCGCTCCAGGTCCACCACTGCTAAAAGGTCTGACCTGAGTTGCAGCCGGCCCAATGGCAATACAGGCTGGCCACGGCTAGGCAGCTGCATCCCTCTATTCCGGCATTATAGAGGGCCCTCTGATATGCCTGAGCAGAGAGCCACATCTGCTGAGGTGTAACGTTCGTGGCGGCACGGTCCGACGTCCTTCTGCGCAGGCGCGCCACAGGACTCCGGCTTCCCTGTCTAGGAGAGACAGCAGCAGGGCAGCCACGTCACAGGGCTCCTCCTCCCTTCACACGAGCCACCGGCTTAAAGCTGCGGTTCACTAATTGATTGGCGTCCTACTAACGAATGTGGCAGGACGCTGATTAACACAGTGTCCCCTCACCTCCTACTCGGACCCCGGAGCAACCAGAAGCATCCACGCGCTGTGGACCTGTAGATGCCGGGATCGATCACCTCTGTTGCCAAACGCAAGTACCTGGGTCTCCCTGGATAGGACCCCAGGAACAGCGAACACTGCTTATACCATAGCCAAGGCTAATAGATCATTGATTGTGCTTATGCTTGTATCCATTGCATGGACTCTGCTAATACCATAGCCAAGGCTAATATATCATTGATTGTGCTTATGCTCGTATCCATTGCATAGACTCTGCTTATACCATAACCAAGTGCTTGTATATCATTGAATAAGCTCATCCTCTTGTCAATTGCATGAACTCTGCTTACACCATAGCCAGGGGGCTTATATATCATTGATTGTGCTTAAGCTTGTATCCACTGCATGGACTCTGCTTATACCATAGTCAGGTGCTTGTATCATTGTTTTGCATTTACCCTCATATCCAGTTACATGAACTCTGCTTAAGACATAGCCAAGTGTTTATATCCTTGATCGTGCTTATCCTGATATTCATTGCTTTAATTCTGCCTAGGCCACTGCCATGTGGTGAATTCATTGATGTAGCTCATGCCCATACTTCATTGCCTTAACTAACCATTGTTGACCATCGTCTCAACTACTAGCAACATCACCCCCAAACAACGCACGGGGTATGATGTAAAGCAGCACTCTCGCCGCCTTACTCTATTCAGAGGCATAAGAGACCTAGCTGCATACTGAACCCAATCCATCCTCCGCTGTTGCGATCCATGGGTACACCTCCCCTGAGATGGGACGTTACATGAGGCTTCAGCCGCCAGCCTTACTGACCACCTGTAGCCCGCACTGACCACCTAAAGCCTGCACTGACTGCCTGGAGCCCATACTGACCACCTGAGAGCCCATACTTATCACCTGTAGCCCTCACTGACCACTTGTAGCCCACACTGACCACCTGAAGCCCGCACTGACCACCTGAAGCCCGCACTGACCACCTGAAGCCCGCACTGACCACCTGAAGCCCGCACTGACCACCTGAAGCCCGCACTGACCATATGAAGCTAAAGATGCAGCTATTATAGAAAAAAAATAATTGTAGAAAAGTTGAAATCAGACAAAATTCCCTTATCTGGCTGTAGATGCCATGCTATGATAATGAAGCTGTCATGGCTTGACCAATGTCTGGAGTTCAAAAAAGAATCTGCAGTATAAATCATAGAGCTTTATTCTGAATTGTGACAATCACAGCTTGAATTTGGCAGGTGTGCTTCTGCAAAACAAGATCCAGTTGTGACATTTTTTGGTACTATAGAAAGCATTTATTGTTTTTTTTTATCCGCGTTCAACTTTTCATTGGGGAGCGTTGAGAAATGGTTTTTTTTTTTTTTTTTAAACGGTGAAACATGAATCAGAAACATGGGAACAGGATACCCATCACGGGCAAGTGAGGAGAGATACGCCTCTGCAAAACTTAACCCTATCCCATTGGCGTAAGAACTGGCATAAAGTAGGGTCCAAGATGAGTGGACTGGAAGAGGGCAGCAGCTACAACAATTTGCATAGGGGAGACATCCACAACATTCAAGCAGCCCCAGAGAGGCATCTCCCGGGTAGCGTGCAAATAGGTTAAGGGGGCAATCTGCGATGCCACAAAATTATTAATTAAATTAGGGACCCCCTGCCATCCTGTCTATGTAGCGTGGATGCAGCCACTCGCGGATGCGCCCGACCCCGAACAAATGTTAGTATCTTATGTGGCTCTATCCGGACTTGGTACCGCCAGAGGCAGAGTGCGAAAGTAATATCGCAACTTTGGCAGATAACACATCTTCACAGCATGCACACTACCAACCCAGGAGAGAGGAATTAACCTCCATTTATCCAGTAACTTAAAAAGTTTGCAAAAAAGAGGCACTCTATACAAGGAAGAATAATCAGCCACTAAGTGTATTCCCAAATACGGTAACCTATGGGGCCACGAAAAGCAATAGTTAGCTTGAATACTCGCCAAAGCATCAGGATCCAAGCAAACATTCAAGGCCTTAGATTTCTCATGATTAACATGTAGGCCTGAGATAACTGCAAAGCCGAAAAGACAAGAGAACAAATTAGGCAAATATACTGTATGTGGGGGTTAGAAAGAAACAACAAGATGTCTTCCGCAAAGAGCATTATTTTATGGGGGGTGTCGGCAATCTCCACTCCCCTTATATCGGGGGAAGAGCGAATGGCAATCGGTAGATACTCTAACGGCAAAACAAAAAGTATGGGAGAGAGCATCCCTGCCTAGTTCCCCGATGGATCGAAAAAGAAATCCGAAGAAAAACTGCTATAGCGAACCTGTGCTTCTTTGGGGCAGGAATAGAGAGCAGAGACCCACTGGAGGAACTGATCTGGAAAGCCCCACTTCTCAAGAGCAAAAAAATTAATATTGCCACAATAGAGTATCAAATGCCTTCCTAACATCTAACGATAAAAGCATAGATTGGGAGAACAGGCTTTCACTGTGTGAAGGAGCTGAATAACACTGTGAATACTATCACCAGCCTGGCGTCTAGGGAAAAATCCCACCTGATCTCTATGTATCAATAGGCCTAGAAACTGGTTCAGCCTGTTAGCCAGGATCTTAGCAAGAATTTTAATGTTGACATTTAACAGGGAGATCGGTCTATAGTTTTCCCAGGCATGGGGATCAGTATGCGGTTTGGGCAACATCACAATGCTCGCAGCTAGCATAACAAGAGAGAGGGAATGACCATTCTTAATTGTGTTTGAAAAGATCCACCAGATGCGGGGCCAAGTGATCAACACGTTTTTTTATAAAACAAGACAGAATAGCCGTCCGTTCCAGGCTTCTTACCTGACTTCAAAGATTTAATAGCGGCAGTCACCTCTAGTGTAATATCCTGATCCATAAGGCTTGCCTGTTCAGAAGACGCGCAAGGCACTGAAATGTTATTAAAAAATCTCTGTGCCATGTCGTCCGAAAAGGAGCCTGAATCAGCATATAACTGAGACAGACGGAAACGAAACTCCTCTATCGAGCAGGTTGCTGATATGGGCACGTTGCCGAGTTTTAAGAGCGATGGGAGTAAATGTTTGTTCCACACAACGAAGGCGGCAGGCCAGCATAGAGCCAGACTTATTACTTAAAGCATAACATTTTTGCTTGGACCACCCCTGTTGGCGCTCCCCAACGTCAGTCATGCATAAATTAAGCTTGGCTCTAATCCTATCCAGGTCCGTCCTAAGGAAGGAAGTAGGAGTCTGCTTAAAGGCTTGAGAAACACAAACTATTTCTGTTCCAACTCCCCGCAACGCTCATCACGCTCTTTCCATTTTCGAGATGCAATAAAGAACCACATTAAAAGCTTCCCAAACCACTAGAATAGGGGGACCCGAATCCCTATTGATGCAAAAGTATTCCATTATCATCTCCTGTTGCAGCAAAAGCATAATATCGGCATGAGACAACGGAGTCGTTAAGTAGCCAGCCAGATGCCTGATGATGGCAGCCCAAGGAAGCACAAGCTAAAAGCACTGGGTCATGGTCCGACCAGGGAACAGTCAAAACCGTAGCGTCTGTCACTGCAGGAAGGAAATTGCTTGGGATCAGGACGTGATAAATTCCGGAGAATGTATTGTGCTAAGTGGAATAGTAAGTATAATCACGTGTGTATGGGTGTAACACTCTTCAAGCATCAACAAGCCCAGCTGTCTCTAACAGTTGTTGAAACTTACGAATATGTCAGAGGAGTTGCAGAGGATCGATCTAGACCAGGGGCGCCCACTATTTTTCGTCTGGAGATCTACTTTTCAAATGACGAGCTCATTGAGATCTACCAACGAAAAAACACCTGCAATCAGGGGCGGGAGGGGGCGTGGCGGTGCATTGAAGTCAATGGCACCGCAGCCAGGCTCCGCAGGCAGGCCCCTCGCCCACAGTGCGATCGCCTGCATTAGTGCCTGTGTTCCAGTCCAGTGCGATCCGCAAAAATGCTGCAAGTACTATTTTTGCAGATCGCACTGGACCGTCCGCTGGGGAGAGCAGCAGGGATCCAGAGAAGCGGCGGGAGGAGAGGACATGGCGATCTACCAGTGATCGCTACGCGATCGACTGGTAGATCGCGATCGACCTTGTGGGCACCCCTGATCTAGACCATGGTTAAACACCACATTTGAATCCCCGCAGAAAAACATGACACCTCGTTGATGATGATCAAGAAGCTCCATGAGGTTGGATACATTGGGAGCATAATGAGTCAAAAACGTAACTTGAGCCTTGCAGAGTGCCCTGAAGCAAAAGATATCTACCTTGTGGATCAGCAATTTGCTTTGTACATTGAAAACCCAGACCTTTCCAAAAGGCAATCCACTCTACTCTTTGCCTAGAAGTTGCGGAGGCCAAGAACACCTGGGGATAAGATTAAGAAAAATATTTAGGAGAATGGAAATCGGAGAAATTTGTTTCTTGGAAGCATGCCACGTCAATGCATCGTGTACGCAAATAGTTAAAAGCTACTCGTATCTTAGGCAGGGAGTTTGGGCCCTGAACATTGAGTTAATATATTAATCGATTTCTTACTAGGTGTGCTGTATGCTCAAATGTAGTAATGATGGCAAGATCCAGACAATAAGAACAGGAAGCGCTAAAAAAATCAGTATCTTCACTCTGGACCCCATGAAGAGAAAGGGACAAGAGAAAAAAAAGGTAACATCAACCACAAAATAGGAAAAAGCAGACAAATACAGAAAAAAACTGAAAAGTAGAGGTAGACAATAAAAAAAGACAAAGACAAAACGACAACAAAAAAACAATACAAAGCGTAACCAATGTCCCAAAAAGTACAAACTATACCAAGGGAAGGGCCCGCCAAAAAATAGGAGGGATGTTCCCAAGGCACAGGGGACAGCATGCAACCCAATTGGACCTTAATATCAGATAATAGTAATAGAATCCATGTTTAGAAAAAAATGTCATAATGAATACTAGGCAGTGATAATCGAGGACACAAAGGGGAGGAGGAAGGGAAAAATAGGGAAGGGGGAGGGGGAAGAAGGAGGGGGAGAAAAAAAAGGGGGGTGAACATATAAAGTACATTTTACCTCCCAGCCATCTACTCCAATCCCCAGGCTGTCCCTTGCTTCGAGAGGAGGCAGTAGTGGTGGAAGCGTTTCCGCAATAGTACTTAATGTTCAAAGCAGACATATGAGCAACACTCACAATATGCATAACTAAGACAAATGAAAAAAAAAAGACCAATGTCCCAAAAAGGATAAACAATAACAAAGTTAAGTGCCTGCCCAAAAATAGGAGGGCCATTCCCGAGGCACAGGGGACAGCATGCAACCCAATTGGACCCCAATGTCATAAAACATAAAACGGTATCCATGGATAGAAAAAAGGCACAATGAATAATGAATACCAGGCAATGTTAATTAAGGACATCAGGGGGAAGAGGGGAGGAAGGAGGGGGATTAGGGGGGGGATTAAGGGGGGAGGAGGGCAAAAACATTTAAACCATAAGTTTGTGACAATGGAGGCATTATTGGTGGAAGTACAGCCGCATAAGTACAAAGCATATAGTGTATAAAGCAGGCAGATAATCAACACATACAATATGCATGGCCAAGGGGGAAGGCAAAAACAGGTACTTCAAAAAAAGACATAAAAAAAGCTACAAAACAAAATCCCGATACAGAAGTCTCATGTAGTAGCAAAGCGCCAATAGGCGCATCAGGAGAGAGACACTAAGGCTCTTCGGGTAGGCAAGCATACCAGCCCGCATCCAGAGAAACAACCAGGTATGGCAGACATGGCCATCAGCCTAGTCCTGTGTGTGGGAAAACTTGAGAGCTCAGGCGTTGCAAGGCAGAAGATCTTTGAGCCGGAGTAACTTTGGACAATGAAGCCTGAGACGATGAGTGGCCTGCCCGAGCAGGAGCACTCCCTGATGGTGAAGAAGGACTGGATTCCACAGGTAGCCATAGTCCCAACTTATGCTTGAACGAACCTCTTCTGGAGAACGCAAAACACATTACAATGAGTAAAGATCAAGCGGAACGGGTACCCCCATCTATAGTTGATCCCTTCAGCTTGCAGGATCAGCAGGTAGGGGCGCAAATTCCGCCTCTTGACAATAGTGATCGCGGCCACCTCCGAAAAGATCTTATAGGCATGACCCTGGAAAGTTAATTCTGGGGAGTCTCGAGCAACCTGCATAATATGATCTTGAGTGGCGTAGTAATGAAACTTAACAATAATGTACCTAGGGGGCCCATTAGCAAGCTTATGTGACAGGGCCCTATGGACTCTGTTCATTTCCAGCCGCTCCAGCGGGATGTCAGGCACCAGCTCCTGAAGTTTGGACTTGATGGACTAATGTCTTTATTCAACCTCAAATACTATGTAACTATGTAAGGCAGTCACCGAGCCACGTAGTTTTTCAATGCTTTCAGGCAAACCCTGAATTTGCGGCGTGCTCTGCAGATGCTCAATGCCGGTCTCATGGCCTCCAACACCGTGGTGGCGTCGTCCATCCGTCTTTCCAAATCATCGGTGTGGTGGCCAATATCTTTGAGTTCCTTGAGGAGCTCCGACGTAATCTGGTGGGAGGCCGTCGAAATTTCCTTGTGAACAATAACCCGCATTTGAGCAAGAATGGAAGTGTCCTGGTTTTGTTGCTCCCGATCAGGAGATGCATGAAAGAGATCTTGACTGGAGTCAACGGCAGAAAGGCGTGTGTCTTCCCCCTCACAGTCGCCTGGCGCCATATTGAAAACAGGGCGAAGTGTCTGCTTCTGGATGATGCGGGGCAAATATACAGTCCGTCACTACCAGGTATAAGCTTTTAAATCAGCTAATGTAAGCTAAAGACTGTCCGGGTGGAGCGGAGCAGTATCAAGACGCAGCCCGCTGCGCGCATGCGCCCCCCTAATCTTAATAATTCTAAAAATGTTATTTATTATATGAAACACCCCTCCAAGCGATGTGATAATGAATCCCCTAAGTAAATTGATATTAACTCTCTAACTCTCTTCTGGTGGTGTTAATCTATCTTAGGTATATATTGTAAGAATGTCACTGGTCTGTACTCTGGAATTTGCAGTATATGCAGATTTATTGCAGAGAAACATAAACTCTCTTTCAATAGGGTGTTTTCTCCATTTTAAACAAAACATCTTCCGGCAGCAGTAACACAATATAAAAAGGTCTACTCCAACTTAGAAGTAACAGTAGTTTCCCCCGACTGCTTCCTGGAGCGGCTATTCCAGCTTCCAGTACCCAAAAAGATGCATAAAGAACCACAATCTTTAACATACAATTCTTAGCCAGACCTTATCCCGCAGGTATTCATACGCTCTCCAGTCTTTGTCTGCATCCACCCAGTGCAGCCTGGGTCTCTCGCTCTCTCCCTCGCTCTCTCTCGCTAATAGAGAGAGGAGGTGTTCCTGTTGGGGCAATGCTTAACTCCGTCCTAGCCAGGGAAAGTTGCCCTTTTCAATCTCTCACTGACATAGACTGAGTCATATACCCTGTCACATATCCTCCCCCCAGCTTAACACAGAGGTGGGAAGCGGCCACCTCAGTAAACCCATGCACCCGAGACAGAGCATCTGCATTACTATGAAGGAGACCTGCCCTATGCCGCACCACAAAAGTAAAGGGTTGTCAGGACAAAAACCATCTTGTGACCCTAGCGTTCTTGTCCTTGTTGGTGTGCATCCATTTTAACGGAGCATGGTCCGTTACAAGCAGGGGCTGACTGGCAATTTTTAGCCCAGGGGGCAAGTACAACCCAGAGGCCCATGGTGCAGCCACTTGGCCCCCCTCCTGCTCTGCCTCTTCACCCGCCTTCTCCCCGTCCCTGTCTGCCACTTTTGCCATCCATGTAACAGTAGTGTGAATGTATTTATCGGTTTAGGAAATGTAAAGCACACTGGTAGTGTAGGGATGCCTCGTCAGGGCTGTGCGTGTGCATGACTGCTGCGACCCTGGTAGTTCTGCCACTAACTCAGAAATACATTGTACAGCATTGCAGAATGGCATTAGCTATAGAGAAATTGTTAGAGGGCCCCCTGCTGGGGCTTCCCGAGCACCTCCTTGAGGAGCAGGGCCGCGTCGGATGCAGGTGGCAGCGGGGGTCAAGGGGCCATTCGTGGTGGCATCAGAGAGGCCCGGGGGGCAATTGCCACCCTGCCCCCCGGCCCAGTCCGCCCCTGGTTACAAGGGTAAAGCGCCTGCCCAACAAATAGTAACGGAGTGTTTCTACTGCCCACTTAATCGCCATACACTCTTTTCCCACTGTGGCATAGCACTGTTCTTGAGGTAACAACTTCCGACTTAAATACAGAACAGGGTGTTGCTCATCACCCACATATTGGGACAAAACTGCACCCAGACCCACCTCTGAGGCATCGTTCTGGAGAAAAAAACTCCTTCCTAAAGTCGGGAGCCACAAGCACAGGTTGGGCACAAAGTGCTGCCCGCAGACCAGCAAAGGCTTTCTCAGCTTTGCTGTTCCACTTCACCGTGTTGGACTTCTGGCTTTAATGTCAGTAAAGGTTGGTTAGTGAGCGGAGCGGCCCTTGTAGCGAAGTGATGAATAAACCTCCGATAGTAGCCTTCAATTCCCAAAACGGCTCTGACCTGTTTTTTCCTCAGTGGTCTTTGCCAGCTCTGTATAACTCCTACCTTGCACATTATAGGTTTAACAAATGCTCTGCCAACCAGATAACCCAAGTATCTAGCCTCTGCTAAACCCAAGGCAAATTTAGAGGGGTTGGCAGTCAGTCCAGCTCTTCTAAATGTGTCCAACACTGCCTGCACTTTGCCCAGATGGCTTTGCCAGTCCTGGCTATGAATGATCACGTCATCCAAGTATGCAGCTGCATATTTGATGTGGGGCGTGAGCAATTTATCCATCAATCTTTGGAAAGTGGCTGGGCCTCCATGGAGGCCAAAAGGCATGATCCTGTACTGAAACAGGCCATCAGGAGTGGCAAAGGCTGTCTTCTCCCGGGCATGCTTTGTTAATGGGATCTGCCAATAACCATTTGTCAGGTCTAAAGTAGTGAAAAACCTGTCTTTGGCTAGTTGCCCTACTAGTTAATCCACCCTAGGCATGGGATAGGCGTCAAACTTGGACACCTCATTTAATTTCCTGAAGTCATTACAGAACCTGATAGACCCATCAGGTTTAGGTACTAGAACGATCGGGCTGGATCACTGGCTGTGAGAGACTCCTCTATCACTCCAAGCTCAAGCATTTTCCTGACTTCAGCCCTTACAGCTTCCCTTTTTGCCTCTGGAATGCTGTATGATTTTACCCTTACAGTAACCCCTGGTTCTGTAACAATTTCATGGGTAATCTCTCGGGTTTGTCAAGGGTTGGGGAGAAGGCATCTCTATTCTTCTCCACCAAGTGTCAAGCCTCCTCTATTTGCTCAGGTGTCAGCTCTGGAGAGATTGTCACTAAAGGTCTTGGAGACTGCGGATCAGGCTTTGTGTCACCCAGGTCCCTCTAGTCCTCCATGGCTTAAGAAGGTTTATGTGAAACACAGCTTCTTTCTTCCGGTGTCCTGGCTGACTAACTTTATAACTTACTGGGCTCACTTTTCCCAAAACCTCATAGGGTCCTTGCCACTGTGCTAGAAGTTTGCTTTCTGCAGTGGGTACTAGAATCATTACTCTGTCCCCTTTTCCAAACTGTCTGACTGTGGCTCTCTGGTCATAGTAGGACTTCTCCACACTCTGAGCTTGCTCCATATGCTGGCAAACAAGAGGAGCAATTTGAGTCATGCGCACCCGCACATCTTCAACATACTGGAGCACATTAGTCCCGGTTACTCCCTGCTCTTTCCAGGTTTCCTTTAGGACATCCAGTATACCCCTGGGGTGCCTGCCATATAAAACCTCAAATGGGAAGAAGCCCATGGAACTTTGGGGAATCTCCCAAACGGCAAACAGGTAAGGAAGCAACAAGTCCCAATCTTTCCTATCCCTGCTAACAACTATTC
The DNA here is from genome assembly GCF_000935625.1 of Nanorana parkeri. Taxonomy (NCBI): domain Eukaryota; kingdom Metazoa; phylum Chordata; class Amphibia; order Anura; family Dicroglossidae; genus Nanorana; species Nanorana parkeri. The sequence goes on along the minus strand of NW_017307391.1, from coordinate 300,134 downwards.
TCAATATCCCTTTTAGTATACTGTTAAGCCTTTCCACCAACTCGTCTGTCAGGGGGAGGTACACTGACGTTCTCAGGGTCTCTACGTTAAATAGCTGACACAACTCTTTCATAATACGGGAAATAAATGGTGTCCGTGGGCAACGTCTTTAGTATCCCCACCCGTGTAAACATCTGAACCAACTCTTTCACAATATTTTTAGCATTAGCCTTGCGTAGTGGGATGACCTCAGGGTATCTGTTGGCATAGTTGAGGATCAGAAGGATGTATTGGTGCCCCCGAGCTGTTTTCTCTAAGGTCTACTAGGTCCATGCCAATCCTCTCAAAAGAAACATAGACTATGGGGAGAGGTATGAGCGGGGCTCTCAACATCGGTCTTGGAGATGCCAGTTGGCATTCTGGGCAAGAAGTGGCTACTAAATTAACACAGCAGCACTGGATAATGAGGTGATTTGAAGGTAGATCAGGAGGGGAAAACATAGGCAAGGGAACAGTTGGTCTAGAGCAGGGGTCTCAAAGTACAGGCCCGTGGGCCAACTCCGGCCCGCGAGCCGGTACTATGTGGCCTGCAGCCAACTGACTAGTCGGGCACATGGTCACGGACCGCGTGCCCGACTTGTGGGAGCAGCTACATGGTCTGCATCTCTGTCCGGTGCAGACCGCAGATCTACTTCTGTCAGCTCTGGCCGGAGCTCTGTCAGTTCTGAGCTCCAGCCGAATGATTGATGATAGTAATATCTGCACTAGACCTTATTAATCACCACATGATAACCAGGGAATGATGGTGTGCCTCCTCCCTGCACAGATGCAAGGATTGTAGATATATGTAGATATATATATAATTATTACATTAAATACGTATCTGTATTTATTTTACTTGTACTCAGAGGTTTACAAAGAAAGTACAGGGACTTACAGTTGCTTTGACCTCTTCTTCTCCTGGTGATGGTGGGGGAGCAGCGAGGTTTCCTGCACATCCAGCCAGCTCCAGGTGCTCTCTCCCGCGCAGCAGAAGCCGGCCAAATGCGGTTCGGCAGTCTTTCTCTCCCACCAATGGCAGCTGAGGTGGGCGGAGGAAACTGCTGTGGCCGCCGAGGAGCCCAATCGAAGAGGGCACAGACAATGGCAATGGAGCTTCTTGTTCGCTTCTCCCCGCCGCCGCAGTCTTAAAGTCAGAGCAGTCTTAAAGAGGCCCCACTCCCAGTCCACATCTTTCGGACGTTATTAATCTGAGTTGCCCCACTCAGTATACCCGTTGCTTGCGGTCATATTGAGTGGGGCACTAAAATTAATAACGTGCTGGATTAGTCTGACCCAGGGGCGGACTGGTCCCGGGTGCAGGGTGGCAATTGCCCCCCAAGCCTCTCTGATACCTTTGCAAACGCCCCCCACCGCCGCCGTAAGCATTTACTCTCCCCTCTCGGCTGCTCTGCTGCTGCACCCTGCCCCCGGGCCTACTCCACCCCTGGGTCAGACTAATCCAGCATGTTATTAATATGAGTGCCCCACTCAATATGGCCGCAAGCGAGGGGCATACTGAGTGGGGCAACTCAGATTAATAACGTCCAAAAGATGTGGACTAGGACGGGGGCCTCTTTAAGACTGCTCTGATCACATTCACACTGCTGAGTGATCCCGCTCTCTCCTCCCGACCGCTGCAGCTTCACGAGGTGAGCACTCAGAGAGGCGGCGATCACACCTGTCAGCGTTCCCTCTCTCTCCTCCTGGCCGCTGCAGCTTCAGAGCGGCCTGGAGAAGAGAAGAGGGAGCGATAATGGGTGTGATCAGAGCCGCCTCTCTGAGGCTCTGGATGGAACACTACCGCCGCGGCAAGCGTTTACTTTTAATCTCTCTTCTCCTTCTCGGCCGCTCTGTAGCTGCAGCTGCCGAGAAAGAGAAGAGAGAACGGAAGCGAGCGATCGCCGCGGCGGTAGTGTCCCATCCCTGGTCCCGCCAGTGTCGCTGACATTCCACTCGACCCCCCCCGCAATTTTCACTCGACAATTGCGAGGGGGCGAGTGGAAATTTTGAGGCCTGGGTTAGGAGATCCCTGGGCAGTCATCCGGTCCATTTCTTTTAGCATCGCATGGTCTTTTTGTGCTTCAGTCAGAGCTCCAATCTGCAAAGCCAGGAGCCTGTTGGACTCTTGTTGCACTGCAGTTGAGGCAGCTTTCTGCCTGTTAGTCTCTTGCTGCACAGTGACAGCTTGTTCCAGGGCTTTCACAATATCCTCGATTTCTGGGGTCATCTACCTTTAAGGCCACTGTGAGAGATTGATTGGTACAACAATGAATCCGACTGCTGCCACCACTTGTAAGAAAGTCACTGGTCTGTACTCAGGAATTTGCAGTATATGCAGATTTATTGCAAATAAACATAAACAGTCTCTTTCAATAGGGTGTTTGCTCCATTTTAAACAAAACAGCTTCCGGCAGCAGTAACACAAAATAAAAAGGTCTACTCCAACTTAGGAGTTTAACAGTAGTTTCCCCGACCTACTTCCAGCTTCCAGTACAAAAAAAGATGCATAAAGAACCACAGTCTTAAACATACAATTTTTAGCCAGACCCTTATCCCACAGGTATTCAGACTCTCTCTAAAGTCGACAACTTTTTCAATAATCGATTATAATCGATTATGTCGATTAGTTGTTGCAGCCCTACTCTAGTCTGTGTCTGCATCCACCCAGTGCAGCCTGGGTCTCTTCCTGTTGGGGCAATGCTTAACTCCGTCCTAGCCAGGGAAAGGTGCCCTTTTCAATCTCTCACTGACGTACACCGAGTCATATACCCTGTCACAATATATATACTTCTGAATATTTTCTGCTCTATGATCAATATGGTGAGAGATTAATAGACTATAATACTTGAAGAATAATATTTTCTATATATTTGTATATGAATTTTTATAATTTTAGGATTAAATGAAGCATTGTGAGTTTTAAAAATATAAGATATTGGAAATGTTATTCACGAGCAGTATTAAAGATAGAAATGTGAATAGGATGACATCTAGTGGCTAACAGGTATTATAACACTTCAGTTAAGATTATGTCGAATTTCCAAAATAAAGAAGTAACACAGGAAGGTATGCTTGCCAACCCTAAGAGGAAGTCTAGTGACGAAACACGTCAAGGTGGGGCATACGATATCTACCTGTTTGATACACACTGCTACGAGGAGAGAGGAGTCAGATTTTACTTCTTTGAATTGTAAGTGTGCTTTGTTTTTTCAATACATCTTTAAGAAAATACTACACAATTTGAGATTTTGAAATCTTTCTTGCATTATATCATTTTGTATGGAGTGGAGGAAGAAGTTGATTATGCATACTGGAAGATTGGAAAGTTATTTGCTGTTAAGAGGATATATATAGGATATATATAGGAGGAGGAGAAGAGGAATTAAATCTTCCTTGAGATCCGAGAATAAGAATTTGTTCGCGAGACAACACGGAGAAGGGATACTATCTTGCTGACCTAAAACGTATATGGCTTATCCTGAATAAAGGTAGCCCTGGAAATCTGGTGAGTAAGATTGGAGACAATAAGGAGCATGTTGGTGATTGGGAAGATTCACATCACAATTGTTTTGAAGATTGAATCAGGGATTAAAGAAGAACTATGGGGTCAGGGCTTTTCCCCCATAGTTCTCCTTAGGGTAACGGGAGGACACAAACTAGCGTCCTCCCGTCACCCTAGGCTCAGTATACCGCAAGCTACAGCTCGCGGTATACTGAGACGCCGGAGCGGATCCCGACATCGATGTCGAGATCTGCCCAGCTGCGTGAGTGACAGCTGGCTCTGCCTATCTAGAGGCAGAGCCAGCTGTACCCGCCCCCTCCCCCGTCGTATCCGCCAGTCAGCGCAGGCAGATCGGAGCGGGGAGAGGGGAATCCAGCTCCCCATAGTTCTCCTTAGGGTAACGGGAGGACACAAACTAGCGTCCTCCCGTCACCCTAGGCTCAGTATACCGCAAGCTACAGCTCGCGGTATACTGAGACGCCGGAGCGGATCCCGACATCGATGTCGAGATCTGCCCAGCTGCGTGAGTGACAGCTGGCTCTGCCTATCTAGAGGCGGAGCCAGCTGTCCCCGCCCCCTCCCCGTCCGTTCCGCCAGTCAGCCCCCTCCCCTGTCCGTTCCGCCAGTCAGCGCTGGTGGATCGGAGCGGGGAGAGGGGAATCCAGCCCCTCCCCTGTCACGGCAGGGAGCCATGACAGGATGACAGGATCGAGAGGTGAGCCAACCCGGTATGTGTTCGCTCACCTCCCGATCTATTGAGCCGACCTGTGACAGTCTCATTGTCACAGGTCGGCTAGAACTATGAGGTGAGTGAAAAGCACTCACCTCATGGTTCGCCTTGAATGTTTTTAACACATGGGACTTTTGTATAGTGATCCAATATAATTGAGATCCACAGATGCATGTTTTATGTATATTTAGAAAATACAAATACTTATTTATAATTTTTAGTTGAGTGGAGCATAATAGGTATCGGCATGTTTTATAGTTACATAGTTAGTCAGGATAAAAAAAAGACACAAGCCCATCGAGTTCAACCTATAGGGTAAAAAAAGAATAGAAAAATCTAATTAAACAGAACCCTATGCGCACAGTTACCCACGGTTGACCCAGTGGAAGGCAATCAACTCCTATAAAACATGGTTCAGTTTGCCCCTTTGTCCTTTTGCAGTGACCTACTAAGTGAATACATTTTCACCAAGATCACTATATGGACCATCTATGTATGTTTACATGGTTATCATATCTCCCTTTAACCAGTTGACATCCGCGGTGTTAAACCCCCTTCCCATCCAGGCCATTTTTCAGTATTCAGCGCTGCGGTACTTTAACTGACATTTATTCCGTCATGCAGCGCTGTATGTGTACATTGAGCGGGTCTTTTCTGCCCGTGCGTGCCCGCTGCGCGCGCGCGCAGAAAAAAATTGCCGTCTGGAGACGGCAACCCGCAGATGCTGCAGTGCCGTCCGTCCGTTTTTTTACTACGGGCGGACGGCAAGAGGTTAATCACCTCTTCTGAAACAGCGTATTCAGGTCTGCTTGTAAGTTTGGAGACATCTATTGAGAAGTGTATTTAACTACATAGTGTGGTGTCCTCTGCAAACACAGACATTGTACTGTTAATCCCAAACTCTATATAACTTATAAATAGGTTAAACAGTAAGGTCCCAACATTGAACCTTGGGGTACACCACTAACAACCTTAGACCATTCAGAGTATGAATCATTATTCACCACTCTCTGAATATAGTCTTTAAGCCAGTATTCTATCCGATTACAGACTGAATATGCTAAGCCTACTGACCTTAACTTACACATTAGCCATCTGTGGGGAACTGTGTCAAATGCTATTGCAAAGTCCAAGTATCCACAGCCATTCCTTGGTCTAATTTATTGCTTCCTCATAAATAGTCCGAGTGTTTATTGGGGTTTTAACGGAGGGACGAAAATTGACGAATCCATCAGTCAAGCAGATTTGTTTCCCAACTTCTGTCTTTTGTGAATCCATTGTTGTGGAAATGTTATTAGGATGTGTTTTTAGTATATTGGATATGTGAATAATGTGATCATGTCTCTGTGTCAGGTTCCTTTGTGTAGTGTTTTGGCGGGAACTCCATTGCACATGGTTTTCCATTGTTAACTGGAGTGCACGGAATTCACATGCACTAACAGCTGAGAGCTGTGCACGTTGCACAGGCAAGGACATACACTCCCTTTTCTATTGTCTATTTAAATGTATACATGTGTCTCCTTGGCTGACTCTGTGTTATGTGAATATGTTGATGAACTGATTGGCTGTTAGGGCCACCTTTTGTCTGTTGTTACCCCTTTGTATGCTACAAATAAACAGATCTCAATGCATTAGATAGGACTATATACTGAGCATCCAACGTGATAACAGCTCATGTCTGTTTTTTACTTGGGACCGATGAGCTTGCTCGATCAAATTATACAAAGAGAGCTGAGAACTGTGCTTTTTAGCGCAGTGGATTTTAATGCGCAGGAGCTTATATTATTTCTATAACAAGCGCCCCTGATGTGATCGCACATTATAGGGGACAGGACCTCTTTAAAAGGGATTCAGATAGGACACCGGCACTCCAAATTAGTTGAAGAAACCGCCTTTTATTGACGTACGTGCAGCATATCACATAAGTGCGAAACCCTATAGGCGTGTGTAGCTCGCCCCGACCAACCAGCAGGCGGGGCGGAGCAGAACCTGTAGAGACAAGAACTTTGACAGATGATGCGCTGAAAATATGGGAGCCACGCCTACCTGAGACACAGGACGGTCCTAGAAACAAGCAGCCCAGTGCTTAGTAGGTATGCTTCTGCATTTACTTTGAACCGTTTTCAGGATGTCACAATTCCTTCTTACATTTACGTTGGTTTTAGAACAGACACACTAACATACACATTTAGAATGATTTGCCATAAGCCCGTTATTTCTCATAGAAAATTTTGGAATTCTGGCAGGATCATAACGTCATTGTGACATCATGGGGGGGGAGTGAAGTGCTGTGATTGGTTTTTAGAGTCATGCACTTGTGTATTTAAATGTGTGTTCATGCTTTTACTGTATCATGGGTTTTGCCTGAGGAAGGGGATCCTGCGTGACCCCAAAACGTTGCATTTATGTGATATGCTGCACGTACATCAGTAAAAGATGTTTTAATTATCTAATTTAGAGTGCCGGTGTCCTATCTGAATACCTGTACATGCAGGTGCCATCCATTAGTCACCGCAGCACTCGCCAGTTGTTTATGGACTGAGCGGTCAGGAGTGCGATGAGTTTATCCACTTTTGCTTGACTATGGCATTACCCATTTCTTGCACCCCTGAATAAGGTCCAACCTGAAAAAGATTATCTCTACACATTACATGACATCTACAGATCTGTACTATGCTCAACGATCAAATTATCCATGGAGGAACAAGCACGCTCTGCTACACTTGCCAATACAGGCGCATACAGCAATGAACAGATAGAGGCTATTTTGTTCCCTACGACACTGCAAAAGCCTTTGGCATGGATCCATCCTCGGACTTACTCAAAGAGATTAAGAGACTGAAAAAGAAACATATTGATTTAGAATTGCATGGTCAAACCTTGTCTGATTATTATAGAGCCAAGAAAATACCTAGAGGCTTTAGGATAACTAATCAGCCAACAATCGGTCCCACAAAAGAGAGTTCTGTGAGATGGTGTGAGGTGTCCACGCAGACATGCTGCTTGTCATCGAAGAAGTTAAAGTACAACTGTGTCAAGTTATCCGTGAGGTCACAGCATTGGAACTCACACTTAATGGACAAGGAGTGATTGGTGACTGACTTGAAAAAAGTTGACTCGGATGTTATAAAGTATACAGAACAACAAAGGCAGATTAAGAGGGATACATTTTGCCAAGTAACCCAGGATTACCAAGAAGGGGGCGTGCTCAATGAAGACAATGTCCTCATTGAGATGAAAGGCCGAAACCACCTTGGGTAAGAAGGGCGGCCGAGGACGCAGAACCACCTTGTCCCGATGCAGGACCAGCAACGGCGACGAACAAGTTAGAGCCGCCAACTCCGAAACCCTGCGGACGGAGGTGATCGCAACCAAAAAGGCCACCTTTTGAGACGGGGTCAGAAGCGGAATCTCCCACAAAAGGTTCGAAAGGGGATTCCTGCAAAGCCAGGATCCTGATCACAGAAGACAAACAAGGTGTAACACCTGGGTTTGAGTTGGGGTTGTGGATCGCAACTGCGGAGGCTACTCAGACGGAACCCTGGTTTCACTCCCAATCTTAACGGGGAGTTAGGGTTCAAGCATCACAGCCAAAAAAATAACAAGGTATAAAGTTTAGATAGGGATATTATTGCATATGCTCAATCTCAAAATAACAGTACCAGGAATCTGTATTGGTTAGGGATGACAAAAGAGTTGCAGGAGTGCTTGCAGCTATAATTAGAGTCAGTGGTGTAGTATCCCAACAGCCCAGTAGATGGAGCACAGGAGTTAGTCCAGGTTCCCAGTATACACAGCCAATATGGTAAAGTTGAAGTGCAGTATGCACAAGTACTTGCGGTTAGGTTGTAGCAAATAAGGTGCTGGGGGTCCAAGAGGATTCGGTCCAAGGATCGTGTAGCTGGCTGTAGTAGAGTAGGGGAGCTGTGGGGTCCCAGGAGACAGCAGGCGTTCAGTCTTCAATAGTGGAACGCCATACTGTCTCACTGGGGCGCTTATATAGGGCTAAGGGCTGGTGGAGGAGCCGCTGATCGAGGCGGCGCACTTCCGCGTCCCACGGTGGAACGCATCCGGCGTCCGAACCCGGAAGTGGATGTGTGCGCTCCACCCTGGGACGCAGACGGCCGGCGGCGAGAAGCGGCGGAATCCTGCACTACCTGGTCCCTTGGTGAGTGCTGACGGCGGTTGCCATTACAGAACCCCCTCCTCAAGGGAACACCTCCGGGGTTCCCCGTCTGAGACGGTCGATCTGGGTATCTGCAATGGAACTCCCGTACTAGTCGGGGGGCATGCACGTCTCCCGAGTCTTCCCAGGAGTCGTCCTGGGGTCCGTAACCCCTCCATCTGATCAGGTACTGGAGGAAGGAACCACATCTACGGGAGTCCAGGATCTTCTCCACTTCGTACTCCACCTCGCCTTGCACCTCAACCGGAGGAGCCGGAGGGGAACTCCTGTCTGGAAATGGGTTAGGCCGGAAGGGTTTAAGAAGAGAGACGTGGAACGAGGAGTGTATCCTCCAGTCCGGGGGTAGTACTAGGCGTACTGCATTGGCATTGATGATTTTTTCGATGGGGAATGATCCGACAAATAGGCGGTCGAGTTCCTTCGAGGGAACGTTGATTCGCAGGTTTCGGGGGGAAAGCCAGACCATATCGCCAGGTTGGTATGAAGGAGGCGCAGTCCTACAGGATAACAGCGTTTCTACTTCCCCTGCGCTGCCTCTAGGTTGGAGTGTAGAATCCCCGAGGTCCTTTTTAAGGTGGAGAGGTAGTCCTCCAAAGAGGAAACATGGCTAGGGAGGACAGAAGAGGGCAGGCTGTTCGGATGGAAGCCATAATTTGCATAAAAAGGAGATACACGGGTAGAAGTGCTGGTAGCATTGTTGTAAGCAAACTCAGCGAGTGGCAGTAACTGGGACCAGTCATCCTGGAGGTGGGTGCAATAGCACCTGAGATACTGCTCCAGGGATTGATTAACTCGCTCTGTTTGCCCGTTGGTCTGGGGGTGATAGGCAGTAGACATGCGATGGTCAATGTGTAGGGTCTTGCAGAGGGCCCTCCAGAACCTGGAAACAAACTGGCTTCCTCTGTCCGAGATGATCAGAGAGGGCAAGCCGTGTAGTTTGAGTATCTGAGTAACGAAGGTGTGTGCAGTCTCCGTTGAAGTTGGTAGTTTCTTTAAGGGGGAGAAATGAGCCATCTTTGTCAGCAAGTCCACCGTGACCATGATGGTGTTAGCTCCTTCTGATCTAGGGAGATCGACTATGAAGTCGAGAGAGATGGCCTCCCAGGGTCTGTTGGGGATTGGTAAGGAGGTTAAGAACCCAAATGGAGGTCTTCTAGAGTGTTTGCTGGTAGCGCAAATCTCGCAGGTGACCACGTAGTCGTGAACAGTTTTAGCCATCCCTGGCCACCAGAAATTTCTGTTGACTAGGTCTAGAGTTTTTGACACCCCTGGATGACCTGCCAAAGGCCTGTCATGGAGTTGTTTGACAACCAGGGTTTGTAGCAGAGGAGGCACGTAGAGCCTATCTTTGTTGAGGTATAGACCTTCAGGGTCTTGTCTAAGGCCACTGGGTTGAGGGGATACATCCTGGGCGATGTTTTGTTGGAGTAGCCATTTGAAGCCAGTAGTCAATCCGATGAATCTCTCAGGAGGGATAATTGAGAGAGGAGGATAACCAACAGTTCCGTCTTCCTTCATACGAGACAAGGAGTCGGCTTTCACGTTCTGCGGACCAGGCCGATAAGATATGTGAAAGTCGAATCTGTCAAAGAAGAGGCTCCAGCGAACCTGACGAGCGGACAAGGTTTTACATGCCTTCAAGAATTGTAGATTGCGATGATCCGTGAAGATGGTTATGGGGTGTCGGGCACCTTCTAGGAGATGCCTCCAGTTGGCCAGGGCATCTTTGATTGCCAGTAGTTCCTTCTGGGTAGTTTACTTCCGCGGGAGTTAGGGTCCTGGAGAAAAAGGCGACCAGGTGCAGAGGTGCAGAGGGAGAGGAGCGTTGGGAGAGTACCGCCCCTATGGCGAGGTGCGAAGCATCCACTTCCAGTATGAAATGGTATTCCGGATTAGGAAGCTGGAGGATTAGAGCCGAGGTGTATTTCCTCTTTAGAGTGTCAAAGGCTACTTGTGCTTCCTTTGACCAGAGAAAGGATGTTTTCGTACTAGTTAACCTTGTCAGTGGTTTCACCACAGCGGAGAAGTTTTTAATGAACTTGCGATAATAATAGTTTGAAAACCCGAGGAAGCGTTGGAGGGCCTTCCTGGATCGAGGGATAGGCCAGTTTATTATGCAATCAACTTTAGACTGGTCCATGAGAATCCCGTCAGGAGTGATCCTATAGCCTAGGAAAGAAATGGCAGGTTAATTGAAAACAACACACTTCTCTAACTTAGCATAAAGAGAGTGGGCTCTGAGTCGGGCGAGAACCCAGCGGACGTGTCTAGTATGTTCAGCAGGAGTGTCTGAATAGATGAGAATGTCGTCCAGGTAGACAACGACACAAACATCCAATAGATCACAGAAAATGTAATTGACAAAGTACTGAAAGGTTACGGGAGCATTACACAATCCGAACGGCATGACTGTATACTCGTAAAGACCGTATCGAGTTCTGAAGGCGGTCTTCCACTCATCCCCAGTTTGGATTCTGATTAGATTGTAATCTCCTCTGAGATCTAGTTTCGTGTAAATCTTTGAAGTTTGTAACCTTTCAATTAACTCCGGGATCAACGGTAAGGGGTACCGGTTTTTCACAGTGATGTTGTTGAGACTGCGATAGTCGATGATGTGGTGGAGTGAGCCGTCCTTGTTCCTCACAAAGAACATCCCAGCACTAGCAGGGGAGGTGGATGGTCTAATGAAACCTCTCTTCAGATTGTCCGCTAGGTAGACCTTAAGGTGTGCCAATTCCGGCTGTGAGAGCGGGTAGATCCTGCCAGTGGGAATGGGACTGCCAGGGATTAGATCTATGGGGCAGTCGTAAGGCCAATGCGGTGGCAGAGTCTCTGCCCCGCGTTTGCTAAAGACGTCTGCGAAGTCTCGGAGGTGTAACGGGAGAACGCCCGACTCGGTCCCTGTCATAAAGATGGGACAGATGGGGTAGCAAGTCTCCTTGCAGTATTGTGAATCTAGGCGGAGTTTCCCCTCTGACCATACTCTGGCAGGTTGGTGTACCGTTAACCAGGGGAGGCCGAGTACTACAGGGAACAAGGGAGAAGGGATGATATCGAATACGTGGTATTCTGTATGTCCCTCTCCACAGGTAACCATCAGAGGTTGTGTTTGGGAGGTCACCTGCCCCGAGGAGGAGGTAGAACCATCAATGAAAGTGACGGACAAGGGGGTATGCTTTAACACACGAGGAATTTTATTTGAAATGACGACTTGTAGATCTATGAAATTGCCACAATATCCACCATGGCGTCAATGGTGATCCTCTCGTGGTCCCACTGTAGGGTGAGAGGAACAAGAATATACCTGTTAGAGTGGGGTTCGGACTGGTTCACCTTACAAATGTGTGATATATTACCTTCCGTCTTCTTCTTGAGCAGAGGGCAGGTGGAGACTATATGGTCAGGAGACGAGCAATACAGGCATAGATTGCGGGCTCTTCTCTCCTTTTCTGCCTGGGTGAGAGGGCCACGAATTGCCCCTATTTCCATGGGCTCATCTTTGGAAGGTGATCGGGATCTCCGAGGAGGAGGGGGGTTGTATCAGTAGGCTCGTTCTTGCCGTCTTTCACGCAGGCGACGGTCAATGGAGACAGATTGCTGTATAAGATCATCAAGGGAGGTGGGTAGCTCCATGCGGGCAATCTCGTCCTTCATTGTGTCGGAGAGACCAAGGCGGAACTGGTTCCTGAGGGAAATATTGTTCCATTGGGTTTCTCTGGCCCACATTTGGAGATGTAATCCTCAACGTGTCTTCTACCCTGTTTGAGGCTTCGAATAGCGTTTTCGGCAGTCAGCTGTTTGCTCGGATCCTCGTAAAGGAGGGACATGGACTCCAAGAATTCGTTGAAGGACCCCAACAGCTCACCTTCTTCAATGTAGGTCTCGGCCCAGGCCCTGGGTTCTCCTCTTAGATAAGAGATCAATGTGAGTATCATGATGCGGTCTGAATGGTAGGTGCGTGGTTTGAGCTCGAACATTAATCTACAGGAACTCACGAACTGGCGATAGGTCTTCCTGTCACCGGAGAAGGGTTCAGGGGGACAGACCTTGGGCTCTGGGCTATCTCTGGGAGGAGCAGCGGCATTCTGATTAAGGCAGATACGGAGGGTCTCATTTTCACACCCTGAGTTCGTGCATGGAGGCAGACAGGGTTTTGACGCATTGGGACAGACCAACGAGGTGTTTCCCTAGCTCCGCTGGATCCATTTTATAAAAAGGTTCCACTATTCTGTAACACCTGGGTTTGAGTTGGGGTTGTGGATCTCAACTGCGGAGGCTACTCAGACGGAACACTGGTTTCACTACCAATCTTAACGGGAGTTAGGGTTCAAGCATCACAGCCAAAAAAATAACAAGGTATATAGTTTAGATAGGGATATTATTGCATATGCCCAATCTCAAAATAACAGTACCAGAAATCTGTATTGGTTAGGGATGACAAAAGAGTTGCAGGAGTGCTTGCAGCTATAATTAGAGTCAGTGGTGTAGTATCCCAACAGCCCAGTAGATGGAGCACAGGAGTTAGTCCAGGTTCCCAGTATACACAGCCAATATGGTAAAGTTGAAGTGCAGTATGCACAAGTACTTGCGGTTAGGTTGTAGCAAATAAGGTGCTGGGGGTCCAAGAGGATTCGGTCCAAGGATCGTGTAGCTGGCTGTAGTAGAGATGGGGAGCTGTGGGGTCCCAGGAGACAGCAGGCGTTCAGTCTTCAATAGTGGAACGCCATACTGTCTCACTGGGGCGCTTATATAGGGCTAAGGGCTGGGGGAGGAGCCGCTGATCGAGGCGGCGCACTTCCGCGTCCCACGGTGGAACGCATCCGGCGTCCGAACCCGGAAGTGGATGTGTGTGCTCCACCCTGGGACGCAGACGGCCGGCGACGAGAAGCGGCGGAATCCTGCACTCCCTGGTCCCTTGGTGAGCGCTGACGGCGGTTGCCGTTACACAAGGCGGAAAGCTACCCGACTAACACTAGGCAAAATAAGCCCTCCACGTGCGATGGTAGATCCTTCGGGACATGGCCTTACGAGCTCTCAGCATGGTGGAAATAACCGCGTCCGAGAGACCGCGGTCCCTCAATACCTGGCTTTCAACAGCCACGCCGTCAAAGCCAGCAACTGTAAAGACAGATGGTACAGCGGACCCTGGGACAGAAGATCCGGACGAAGCAGCAGCTGCCAGGAAACGTCTGCTACCAACCGAACCACCTCCGTGTACCATGCCCGTCTCGGCCAATCCGGAGCCACGAGGATGACGGGAATGCCTTCGGCCGCGATCTTGCGAAGAAGCCACGGCAAAAGGTAAATCGAAGGGAACACGTAAAGTAGACCTAGCGGCCCCACGGAGCCACCAGAGCATCCACAGCGTCCGCCCAAGGATCCCGGGCCCAGGCCATGAGCCGATCGACCTGCTGATTGAGACAAGATGCCAGGAGGTCCACATCCGGGGTCCCCCAGCGGAAGCTGAGCTGATGAAACACCTTCGGGTGCAAGGTCCACTGCCCCGGATCCACCGTCTGGCGACTGAGATAGTCGGCCTGCCAACTCTCCACCCCTAGGATGTACACGGCGGAGAGAGCCGGAACATGGTGGTGACCACTGTCCAGTGGAGGGGAAGGAAGGACTTGACCAACACCAGAGCCGGAGACCGAAGCCACCAAAGCAGGGAGGCCTGCGATGCCCGAACAGTCCTGTCCGGGGACAAGGGAGACTTGTTCCATTGCAACAAGATGTCCCCCTGTAGAACCCTCGTGTGGTGCTGCGCGTAAGGTACTGCCTCGAATGAGGCCACCATGAGAGCCAGAACCCTCATGCAAGATCGGATCGTCGACCACTGGCGCAATCGCAACAACCGCGCATGCGAGCGAAGCTTTAGGAGTTTCTCCTGGGGCAGGAAACCCTGTGCCTGGGCGGAGTCCAGAACCAGGCCCAGATACTCCAGACGAGTGGATGGTACCAGACACGACTTCTGGAAGTTCAGGAGCCAGCTGAACTCCTCCAATGAACGCACGGTGACCGCAAGGTCCGTTACCAGAGAAGAATGTGACTCTGCCCTAATCAGAAGATCATCCAGGTACCCCAAAACCGAGATTCCCCAGCAACGCAACAATGCCAGAATCGGGGCCAACATGTTGGTGAACACCCGAGGCGCCGACGCCAGACCGAAGGGCAGAGCAACAAACTGGTAATGTTCGTCCCCAACCGAAAACCGAAGGTAGCGTTGATGGAAGGAACAGACGGGGATGTGAAGGTAGGCATCCTTGATGTCGATGGAGGCCATGAAGTCCCCCTGATGAAGACACGCCACCACGGATCGAATAGATTCCATCAGGAATAAACAGGTTGGAATAAAATCCTCTGAATCGCTCCGAGGAGGGTACCGGACCAACCATCCCCAGGGACAGGAGATCCGCCACCGCGCTGTGAAGGTCCGCAAGCTGCTGACATGTGTTGGAAGGAAAGAACTTGTCCCCCGGACGCGACAAACTCGATTTTGTAGCCCGAAGACACCAACTCCCGCACCACAGTGTCGGAGATGGGGGACAGCCAAAGCCCCGCAAAGAGCCGAAGGTGCCCCCCCAGGGGTGGGGGGGCAGACCTTCATGCTGAGGGGGCCTTACCCTGGGGCTTGGAGGACTTCGGTAGACAGGGACTTTTGGCGGACTGAGAAGACGTCGACTTGTTGAATTTTCCGCCCTTCTCCGAGGGCGGAGGGGGACGAAAAAGCCGCCAGTGGGCAGAAAAAGAAGGTCCAGGCTTCTGCCGTTGATCCTTAGGCTTTTTCGACTGAGGCAGGAAAGTACTCTTACCACCTGTCATATCCTTAACGATCTCATCCAAACAAACGATCCCCTGTAAAGGGAAGTTCCGTCAGGGCCTTCTTGGAAGTCTGGTCAGCCGACCAACATTTAAGCCAGAGCAGGCGCCGAAGCGTAACCACTGACACCGACAGCTTGGATACCAACGGTGCAGCATCCAAGGCCGAATTGCACACATATTGCAGGCCTTGCACCAATTGCTCCGCCAGCTCAATGTAGGTGGGTGTAACAACTCTGCTATGCAAGCCTAGGATCTCAACTGCTGAGAGGGAACCTCACGGTTTATTCAGTAAGTGGTCTCGTAATAAACTCTCTCAGCAGTTTAGAGAAGTGTTTGAGACCATTAACATCATGTGGAACCGTGGAATCAAGGGTATGGGAATTTTTATAAGCTGGATGTGATGGGGTTAACTTGGAAAGGACACTCAGTGGTGAGCACTGGTACTGCACTCCACTGGTTCAATACTCTACTCCCTATCTGGCTGTAATGAGGTAGGATTTACATATGATATAATGAGTAGTCAACTCATGTAATGAATACACACGTTGTTCCTTCAGAAAGTCAAGTGCAGTTCCTGCATAACATTACTAGGTGGCAGCAGTGATTTTAAAGTCATACATGTATACACTGGTTGGTTATGATAGGTTTGAATTGTCCATGCTATGAAATCACATCCGTTATCAGCAAATGGCAGTATTGCCCCAGATACTTGCGATTATGAAGCCTCAACCTGGATCACTCCTATGTGCTGTTTATGGCGGAGTAATAGCTGGCTCCAAGGTATAAGTACTCCAGTATCTGGGTGTCAATCTGGTGTGGGGCGCTCCTTCAGTGCTCCTTCAGTGTGGGGGGTCGCCCACGATGTGGGGTTGCAGTGATGCTGGTATGGGTCCGCCTGAACGGTCTGCGGTTGCAGAGCGTGAATCTTCGGCGTTCACTGTTGCAAACAGTAGGACGCCGAAGATTCGTTTGGCCGCGTCTTAAGAGGCCTCCTGCGCCAGGAGGAGCCAAGGTCCGACGTGCGCGTGTGCCGAGAGGAGCAGCCATGGCCCATTGTGCGCATGTGCGGTCCCGGATCGCGATCCCGGTACGGGACACGGTGAGTTTCTTACAGTGGAAGAAACGTTCTCCTCCGCGAGACCCTGACGCAACATCTTTGCCCATTCCGTCAAGGGTCTGGGAGACAAGGGCCGAGGCCAAAACCGGACGTAGCAGAGCACCCGAAACCGAGTACATAGTATCCAGCTGCGAGGAATCTCACTATTCAGGGCGCGCAGACGCAGTGGAGATTTCCCCTTACTCCTCTGATTCTCCAGAAAGAAACGGGGAGGGAGACGGTAGAGCATTCTTCTTAGAAGGGCGCTGTGTCAGAGCGTGTTCAATCTGCATCACAAAAACGTCCATAGCGGATGAAAAAACCTCTTAGGACAATGCCCCCCCCCCCCAGGAACCCGCGGGAAGCCAGGGAGACTGGGATAGGGGTGCAGCTGTACAGGTCGCGCAAAGAGGGGATTGGGAAGAAGCTTCTGAAGGGAGCCCGCATCCCTCACAGGATACCGCCACAGGCTTGTCCCTGCAATCCATGTCACAAGTTCTCAACCACAAAACTGCTGCCACTGAACCCAGCAGGAAAGGGGGCCCCACAGTACTCGCTGTACCTATAATCCTCTCAGACAGGATGACTGGTCCTCCTCTGACATCTGCCCCCCGTGTTGCAGCATGTGTTTGCCTCACACAGAGAGGAGAAAAACTTCAGCCGTCCGGCGAGAAGAAATGGGACCCGGAAGAGACGTCACGGGCGCCGCTCACAACCCGGAAGTGACGCAATCAAAAGGGCACCAAGACCACATCAAAGATGGCGGCTGCGGCCTCCCAAACAAGGCCGCAACAGAAGCCGGGGGCTCGATTAGCGGCCACGCGAGCACCCGCGACAGGGTAGGGAGAAGACAGCGGCCGCGGCGCCATCGCCAGCTGCGCACAGAGGAGAGCCGCCCACATCCCCTAACTCCTTCCCAGCACAGGCAGAGCATGTCCAGGTAAGGCCCACCAGGGCACCACCACATGTAAGGAGGGTGAGGGGCTGAGGAGAGGAAGGTCGAGGGGGCGAACGGAGCCCACGGACCCCTTGTGACCCCTGCACCAAGACCCGCCCGGGTCGGGCACACTGTAGGCAGGCAGCAAGACCATAGCACTGCAGCAGGCCCCACATACCTGGATCTTGCAAGGTCCCCCCCACATACATACCACCAGGAGGGGAACCCGTCCAGCTCCGCGCCACAGCCACCTCCAGCCACGAGACGTCCACGCAGGATCTCCAGAAGTCAGGACGCGTAGAGACCATGGAACGGACGCCCCCGACCGCAGTCGCGGCACCCTTAGCCTGTAAGGAGTGCTGTGACTGGCCGGCCGAGACACCCAGTCATATGCACTCCTCCGGGACGAACCCACATGCAACCCACCGTGGTAGAGTTTGCATGCGCTAAAAGGTGTACTTTCCCCATCAAAGTGCGCCAAGCACAAACAATTCCATCGCGCTTAAAAGCACGTTGTTTTAAGCTCTTTCGTACACGGAATTTAGGTACTTCTGTAGTGCCAGGTATAGTCAAGACAAGGTGTTGCTTCAAGCTGGAGTTTCTGTGTTCAAGTGTGTTATATAGCAACAAAGGGGTAACAAACAGGAAGGGCCTACCATTTCCTCCATGCACAATGACAACACAGGAAGTGACAACAGAAAAGGGGAGGGCACCCAAGTGCATGAGCAGATAAGTGCACATGACTCACTAGTGTTAAACAAAGGACTATGATGTGCTGAGTCATGTACACTGCCCTAATCAGCCACATGTATCCGCCATTTTAGCCTGCATGGACCCTATTCAATACTGCTCAGAGTGACCAGTATCTAGTAAGATCATTCTATTTGTTCGTACAGGTTTGAGACTATCTGCGGGGACATTGCTAATGCTATTGTCAATGCACGGTACCAGTGCACCAACAAGGCAGATATTAAAAGCAAATATGTATCCAAAAAGGGATAGTGCAGCCGCAACAGAAATATAATACGTATCTCTCGTTATGCGGACTCCGCTTCGCTAAGGTGCATAGACGTTTGAAGGCAAGAAGCCCAGCTGATTGCACTTAATGCTCACAAACCGGCAAACGTGCGCACACACACATGAGAGCACGTCTCCAAGCCCATGAGAAGGTTTTCATACTGACGGTTTTACCGCTGGCCCTGTTTTAACCCAAGTACGCTCTGCTAGAGGGCTCGTCGGTTAAGTCCGACACAGGGAGACAGATGACAATCAATAGAACACACACATCCTAATATAAAAATGTCCACATGAGTCCATGTAATAAAATTTCCACAACACTAGAAGATCCAGCCGAAAAAAAGGAAGAAGCCAGGTAAGAATACACAAGAGAAAATTCTTAGCTCCTTACTCTAGGCAAAAAAATGGAGACTTGACAGCAGGTGGGTGGTTTGACCACAGGCAGGGGCCGCCCCTAGGCTGTAAATTGTCTTTAGTTTGGTGCCTAGCATCCTTCTCCTGCAGGTGGCGATATAACCCTACAGTACAGGATCCTAGATCTGTTCCCTGTGTCCTTCAATGAACGGAAGAGAAAATCCTTTAACTGCTTGCTGTCCGCCCGTTGCAAAAAAACAGACACAGTCACATTGGCGAGTTGCCGTAACTAGACGATTTTGCTGATCTCCCTCCGTGCTGTGAATGCAGAAGTAATGTGTATTACATCACTTCCGCATTCACCTGTCAGTCATCTGGCTGCTATAGCCAGAGAGAAGAAGCTGATGAAGCAGATCTCTGCTTCATCAGCTTCTTTTGGGGTCCCCATTAGACATTAGGGGTCTTAGAGACCCCTAATGTCTCCATAAAGAGGACCTGTCAGTGTGCCTTTGCTATTATAGAGGGGGATTGTTATCCCCCAATGTAATAGCAATGACATTAAGTGTAAAAAAACATAAAACAAGTAAAAAATTTATAAAAGGCACATATAAAAAAAAGTAAAAAATAATCCCCAAAAATGTTTAAGTCCCCCCACGTTTACGCACAAATAAACATAAATACGCGTCCGATGCACCAGCGCGCAAAAACGACAATTGCGCTACACATGTTACATAAACCTCGGAATGAGAGCAATCATTTTAGGGCCATCAATCACTGATAACACTAAACTGATGAGCGGTAAGCGTCGCCTATGGCCAATTTTGGGTATCGTAGTTTTTTGAGGTTTCGCGCGCGCACGCAATTTTAAGGCTTGACATGTTTGGTTTCTTTTTACCCAGCGTGACCCCTTCTTTTATATTTTACCAAAAAATTGGGTAATAATAAATGTTTTATCATTTAATATAGGGGAAACAGTTTATTTAAAAAAATGTTGCATGACGGAATAAATGTCAGTCAAAGTACCGCAGCACTGAATACTGAAAAATGGCCTGGATGGGAAGTGGGTTTAACACCGCGGACTTCAAGTGGTTAATTGAAAACAAAAAAAACGCAACAAAAGATTTTGTCCTTTTTATTGTAAAAAAAAAATCAAAGAAATGGATCCACCGACATAATCCTAAGGTCAATCAAGAGGTCCAACGTTTTCCACGACGACAAATCGGTTCAACTTACAAATGTGTGATATATTACATTCCGTCTTCTTCTTGAGCAGAGGGCAGGTGGAGACTATATGGTCAGGAGACGAGCAATACAGGCATAGATTGCGGGCTCTTCTCCTCTCCTTTTCTGCCTGGGTGAGGGGGCCACGAACTGCCCCTATTTCCATGGGCTCGTCTTTGGAAGGTGATCGGAATCTCCAAGGAGGAGGGGGGGAGGAGTAGGCTCGTTCTTGCCATCTTTTACGCAGGCGACGGTCGATGGAGACAGATTGCTGTATAAGATCATCAAGTGTGGTGGGTAGCTCCATGCGGGCAATCTCGTCCTTCATTGTGTCGGAGAGACCAAGGCGGAACTGGTTCCTGAGGGAAATATTGTTCCATTGGGTTTCTCTGGCCCACATTTGGAGATGTAATCCTCAACGTGTCTTCTACCCTGTTTGAGGCTTCGAATAGCGTTTTCGGCAGTCAGCTGTTTGCTCGGATCCTCGTAAAGGAGGGACATGGACTCCAAGAATTCGTTGAAGGACCCCAACAGCTCACCTTCTTATTCAATGTGGGTTCTCCTCTTAGATAAGAGATCAATGTGAGTATCATGATGCGGTCTGAATGGTAGGTGCGTGGTTTGAGCTCGAACATTAATCTACAGGAACTCAAATGCCATCTCCCCTCTTTCCTACTCTGCCTTTTAAAGACATAGTCATAGCCAGGATGATGTATATACCGTAATTGGCCTATTAATTAAATATATCCATCTATAAAAATAACCTAAAACTGAAAACCATAAATATAGCTATATAAAGATATTTGATAAGAACCTTAAATGGGAGAGCCCCTCACTTGTCTGTGCTTGAAGGTTCGTTTACCAGGAATATGCCTCTTTTCACACAGCCACACAGCTTATATTGCTAGCTGGGGCTGTAAGTTCAAAATCCATTGCAGACCATACACTTATATAAAAAAACAAAAACAAAACATTTATTGCACCAAAGCTTAAAAATACATATCAAAGACCTGCTCCTCAACTCGGGTTTCACCTTCCATTTTCAAAAGGGGATATAGAGCAGTCCTGTAACATTCTAATTTATAGAAAACCTCTTATTGCACATATCAAGGGTTACATTGTTAATAACACTGATTCTTCTCATTAAAACTGAAGAAAAACCCAACACTTTTCATTGTTAAAAGCACCATATACATTATTATTATTATTTAAAGCCAAGATGCACAATGATCCTGCTTTACCCTTCACCCAAAACTAAAAAGCTGGCGGTGGATGCTCATTACCAGGGAAAAGGGTGCTGGCGGTGGACGCTCGTTATCGAGGGCGGTTGAGGTGTTGGTGCAACTTCTGGGTCTGCTCAGCTCTTAGCAACCAGTGAGGTCAGTAAGCTGGGTGGGAACCCGGACAGAGCATCACAGGTTGCTCTGAGCTCTTAACAACCTAGAACACTCTGGCTGCCCCCCTTCCCCCATGTGACCCAATGAGATGCCGCCTGAAGCAGCCACCTCAGGCTGGCTCATTATAGAGACGGCTCTGTGTCCACATCCTCCTCACAGACCATGTTTACTGAGCCTGCACACAAAGTCTGGAGGCTCTTGGGTTCCTTTTGGCCTATGTCACCATAAACTGTCTGGTAATTCTGTTTTAGTTGGGCCCCAAGTATAATCTATAAAAGCCATTGTTTCAGTGGTCAGCATTGACGATGGCCAGCAAACCTGAAGCAGCTGTATACAGTTTTGAATAAAAGGCTTTATGATATTAGGTATCTGTACTTTAAATTACTAGTTCTGGATGTATAGATGACCAAAGTGGCATAATAGCAAAATTTGCTTTACTCCACCTACTATTCTATAATGAAGAATAATCCCTTAATCCACACAGTGCCTTGTGAAGCACTAATTGGGGCAGGTGCAAGACTTTGCCCAAGCATGGGAAACAGTGCTCTGTAAGAGCCATGATTGAGCAAAGTAATGATGACTACGCAACTAGTCGGGCAAAAAGATGCCATGCAGTGCTTGAGCTGGTTTGTCTAGGGGACAGGAGCCACACCGGGGCAGAGATTCTTTAAACTCTGCATTGGCAAGCCCAGAGGTGGTTAACGCTACAGCAGCTTGAGCCAGGAATGGTTGTATGCGACAATGGCAGCAACCTTCTCTCCGCCCTCCGACTGGGAAAGTTGATGCATCTACCATGCTTGGCACACGTCCTCAATTTGGTGGTACAGTGTTTCTTAACCAGGTACCCAGGGCTGCAAGATCTTCTGAGGCAGGCTGGAAAAGTCTGTAGCCATTTCAGCCGCTCATACACAGCCAGTGTTCAACTGGCTGAAATTCAATGGGAATTCAACCTGCCGGCAAACCACCTGATTTGTGACATGCCCACCAGGTGGAACTCAACGTTGGCAATGCTGCAGCGGCTGCACACGCAGCAGAGGGCCATCAATGAGTACTGTTGTGAGTATGGCACAAAGACAGGTTCAGGGGACCTTGGGTTTTTTTTCCCCCACGCCAGTGGCTGCTGATAAAGGATGCATGCAGTGTACTGTCACCATTTCAGGTGGCGACAAGGATGGTGAGTCGTGACAATGCATGCATCAGTGACACTATCCCTCTTGTGTTCCTGCTGGAGCATACTATGCATGGAATTACGGATAGGGAACTTGAGGTAGAACAGCGGGAGGAAGAGGACTTCCTTTCCTCTCAAGACCCCCTTCATGCAGAAACCATTCCTGCGGGGCCACAGAACACACAAGACGCGAAGGAGGAGGAGGATTATGGCAGCCGTGGGGGCATTAAAGCAGAGGATGACATATGGCAGTCCTTAAGGGATGGTTTGGGGGTTGGGAGGAGGTAGTTCATGATAGTGTCATCCTCAGTGACCCTGAAGACTCCGATTCTCATGTAGAGAAGGGGGCCACCTGACTGATGCCTTAAAAAAAAATTCAGCTTTAGGCACCCATCTGCAGCGTCTGCATCATAAGGTGCAGGATTACCTAGGGGCAAGAGCAGACATGGAGAGCTTTCCAACAGATGATCCACTGGCTTACTGGGTCTTGAGAATGGATCAATGGCCAGAACTTACCCAATATGCAATGGAGCACTTGTCAAGAATAACTCTGAAGGGTTACGGTGTGAAGGCACTGCCAACACTAAAGGCCCAATTTTAAAGCACCTGTTGTTACTTCCATCCAATGTTTGCAAAAGAGACATCAGAATGTATCCAAAAAATCTCTAACCTTGTTCTAAGTGTCCTAAAATGATTCCTCTTCATACAGGCTGCCTTCCCAATCAGTTGTTTACAAGATTAATGGTAAAACAATTACCGACAATTGTTTCACTTTAGGCAATGTTCAAATCACTGTGCCTTTAAAAACTGTATTTTTTAAAAAGTGTTTTTTTTGCATTGATACATGTCCCCCAGGGCAGTACCCAAATCCCCATACCCTTTTTATGGCCAAAAAACTTGCATATAAGCCTTCAAAAAGGGGACAATTGGTTTTCCAAGTCCCATAGACTTTCATTGAGTTCGAAGGTCAAGTTCCAATTTTTTGCATGTTCTAAAGTTCGAACTCGAACCAAACTGAGACCATGACTAATAGCGGGTACTTGCCTGGTGGGCTGGGCCAGGACCGGCAGAACACACTTAGCTTGATTGTGTTCAGCCCAGCCTGCTATGTCCAATAGCCTGTTCTGAGTAGTGCCAGTGTAGGGCGGCCAGGCTTGAGGAGGGAGCCCCAGAGTGTGGTGTGCCCAGAGTGTGGTGTGCCCTCACGCCAGGCCTCCGGGGGAAGCACTGCTGATCCTAGAAGACCTACACAGCATCAATGGTAAGAGACCTTTTGGAGACTTATATTTGTGCTACTCTTGCTTGCTGGCTGCCTTGAGATTTTGCTGCTCTTAGGAGAATCTTTTCCTTTTGGATTCCAAATACTCTTATGTTGAGAGGGAGTGGTTGAACAGGTGTTTAAAGCTGCTACCACAAGCAGACTGTATATTAAATTCTGCAATGGCAAATGGTGTAGTCGAGGCCTCATAACTATAGGTAGGCCATACTGTTCCTTTCTCATATTCAGTCTTAATAGTGTTTATTTTTGGAGGCTGAAATTGAGTTTACCTTGTCATTGCCAGAATATTTTAATGGATCTTCATTTGCAGCACTTTCCTTCTCAAATAAAGCCCACTTTAACACTAATGGCGTGTTGGTGCGTGTTGGGATCAGCTCAGGGAGGGTCACCACTGGGGGACTGAAGGAGAACCCATCTATCCAGCAGCTTTTTAGGGAGTCAGAGCTACATATATATGCTCTATGAGGGTCTATGTAATGTATCAGCACTACATAAAAATGTGAAATATATCACGTGCTCAAGCTCAGACTGTGAAGCACATTAATGCTCCTTTTCTGGATAAAAGGTATGCAGTTTTTTTTTTTCTCCAACAAACGCATTTTATACTTAAACTCACGAGTCAGTGTACTGGGACCTCGCAAAAGTAGATTTGATATGCACAGTAATGTATTTCTGATAATCTGCAAACTCACAACAATAAGGCCTACACAAACTGGCAAACCGCAGGGTTTAAGTTAACCTGTACTGTGTACCCACACAAGAAAGTAACAAACCACCCAAAAGGTATCTGCTTTTCCCTAGGCCACACTATCTGGCTCCTAGAGCAGCTTAAAGCTTTATGTAGATACTGGCTTTCAGAAAGTCTGTACTGCATAGGGCTGAGCACCCCTCCAAAAGTCTATTTGGCAGTGCTTTAGCCTAGCAATTGGAGGCCCAAGCACTGAACACTGCATTGTAAGAGGTGTGACACATACCTGAAAATACCAGGTTTTTCTCGGGGTTACACTGGCAGATCAGGCAGGGTTAAGGGCAGGGGATCACAGTGTAGGTGGGAGCAAACGTATTACAGGGCTGCTACTTTACCTCATGTGAATACAGGCAGTCCCCGACTTACGGACGTCCGACTTACGGACAACCCGTACTTATGAAATGAGATCCACAGCTATCACTCAGTGTCACAGACTTTACTGCAGTTCATTGTAAAATAACTTTGTACAATGAACTGCAGTAAAGTTGGTGACACTGAGTGACAGCTGTATGTACCGGCACCAGCGGCTGCCACCCGTACCTCTGCTGCTGTCCCGGCTGGTTCCTCCTCTTCTCCCGGTCCATCCGCACCTCCTTCTCCCGGTCCGTCCACTCCTCTTCCCCCAGTCCGTCCGCTCTTCTTCCCCCGGTCCGTCCGCTCCTCTCTTCTCCCGGTCCGTCTGCTCCTCCGGTCCGGCAGCTGCTCTTCTGCCCAGCCCCCCTGCCTCATCTTCATCTGCAGGCTGGGAGCCATACCCAGCCTGCTATTGGATATTGTAAAATGCAATAGCCAATAGCAGGCTGGCTATTGCACCTGCCCACTGTCAATCAGCATGGGAGGACCTAATAGAGAACTTTCTCCTTCAGGCCCCTCCTCTGCTGATTGACAGCAGGCAGCGGGCAGATGCAATAGCCAGCCTGCTATTGGTTATTGCAATTTGAAATATCCAATAGAAGGCTGGCTATTGCTCCCAGAATTAAAATAAAAAAAAATTAAATTAAAAATGCAATCAAATAAAAAAAGTTTATAAAATTAAAAGTAGAAAAAAACTTTTTTGGGTGTGTCATTTTAAATAAAAAATTTGTTTTATTATATTATAATCTTCTGAACAAGGGGAACAGACAGCAAAACA
This sequence comes from Nanorana parkeri, assembly GCF_000935625.1. NCBI lineage: Eukaryota > Metazoa > Chordata > Amphibia > Anura > Dicroglossidae > Nanorana > Nanorana parkeri. The sequence continues at coordinate 274,527 of NW_017307391.1, read as the reverse complement.
AACGTGACCCTTCCCTATGCTATCCAAAACTAAAACATGTTTTTTTGGCTGGAGTTACACTTAAAAAATGTACCTGTTCCAACTTGCATACAAATTCAACTTAAAGTGACATTAAACCCTCAGATGTTTTAACATAAACCAATACTGTAATGTGTGCCTTACTGTAATCCATGGTTGTTTCCCTTCTCTTTGCTGCTCTTCCTTTTAAATCCTCATGTCTTCTCCTGCCAAGGGAGAACTTCCCCTTTCAGCTCAGGGCCTCTTCCTGTAGTGCTGGCTCAGGTTACAAGCCTATAGAAACCGATACACAGACACCGTGTATCCATTCCTGAGACAAGGCAGTCTGCTGCAAAACAGAAGTTCTGCAGAGCATGGGAACAGATACAGATTTAAAAGGAAGAGCAGCAAAGAGAAGGGAAACAACCATGGATTACAGTAAGGCGCACATTACAGTATTGTTTTATGTTAAAAAATCTGAGGGTTTAATGTCACTTTAAGTACAAACCTACAGTCCCTATCTTGTATGTAACCCGGGGACTGCCTCTACAGTACAGATTTGCTTCAAACACATATATATTAGGATATAATAATTGGGATCTTATATACACTATATTGCAAAAAGTATTGGGATGCCTGCCTTTACACACACATGAACTTTAACGGCATCCGAGTCTATGGGAATGTTTGGCCGTCTTCCAGAAGCGCATTTGTGAGGTCAGGTACTGATGTTGGATGAGAAGGCCTTGCTCGCAGTCTGCGCTCTAATTCATCCCAAAGGTGTTCTATCGGGTTGAGGTCGGGTTGAGGTGCAGGCCAGTCAAGTTCCTCCACCCCAAATTTGCTCATCCATGTCTTTATGGACCTTGCTTTGTGCACTTGTGCGCAGTCATGTTGGAACAGGAAGGGGCCATCCCTAAACTGTTCACACAAAGTTGGGAGCATGAAATTGCCCAAAATGTCTTGATATGCTGATGCCTTAAGAGTTCTCTTCACTGGAACTAAGGGGCCAAGCCCAACCCCTGAAAAACAACCCCACACCATAATCCCCCCGCCACCACACTTTACACTTGGCACAATGCAGTCAGGCAAGTACCATTCTCCTGGCAACCGCCAAACCCAGACATGTCCACTGGATTGCCAGACAGAGAAGCGTGATTCATCATTCCAGAGAACATGTCTCCACTTCTCTAGAGTCCAGTGGCGACGTGCTTTACACCACTGCATCCGATGCATTGCATTGCACTTAGTGATGTAAGCCAATCTGAAGGCCACACGAAGTTTGGAGGTCTGTAGCTATTGACTCTGCAGACAGTTGGCGAATTCTGCAGACTGTGTGCTTCAGCTTGCGCTGACCCCACTCTGTCATTTTACATGGCCTACCACTTTGTGACTGAGCTGCTGTTGTTCCCAGTTGCTTCCACTTTATTATAGTACCACTAACAGTTGACCATGGAATATTAGTAGTAAGGAAATTTCACAGATGGACTTATTGCACAGGTGGCAACCTATCACAGTGCCATGCTTTAATTCACTGAGCTCCTGAGAGCGACCCATTCTTTCACAAATGTTTTTAGAAGCAGTCTGCATGCCTAGGTGCTTGATTTTACACACCTGTGGCCATGGAGGTGATTGAAACACCTGAATCCAATGATTTGGAGGGGTGTCCCAATACTTTGGGCAATATAGTGTATGTGTGTATATAGATGTGTTTTATTATTATGATTATTATTAATATTATAGGAACAAATAATAGTTGTTCCTTATATGTGGAAAGGTGAGAATCCCAGCCCACTTGGTGCTTGGTGCATAGGCCTGATTGTGCCGGGCGGGGGTGTTGGCGCCCGGGCAGCGAACACGGTGTCAGATCTAGGACGGGGCAACGAGAGAGGTTCCTTGTGATTCTGGCAATTAGAAGCGGTGGCCAAAGTGGAGGGGGTCCTGGACGTGCCCGGCACTATGGAGGCAACTGAAGATGGTGTGTACCAGGGGGGTGTACAACCACATATCCAACCTCTATGTGCCCCCCTGACAGCACAAAGTTGGAGCCCAAAGACAAAGGGGACACCCTGGGGATTATAGAGTCATCAACCAGCACATCCAAAGTACAGAGACTCTATTACACTGTGTACCTGTCTATTACAAGCTGATAGGGGGGTGAAGATTGGTACAAGGGGGCTGGGGGTGCCTGCTGAAAAGGGTAAAGACTGGTACAGGGGTATAATGTATTACTGGGTTTTGCAGTCCTCTAAAGCTGATGGTATTATTCTGCATTGCTGTATAATGTATTGCTGGGATTTGTAATCCTCTATAACTGGTGGTATTCTGCATTGTAAGTAAATGTGCCGTGCTAGACATTATGTGAAAACTACTCTTATGCCAAATAAATAAATGAACATACAAAATTACTAAGCAATCAGTGAAGTTATATGAAGTCCATTCATGTGCATGCTTTACATCCAAAACAGTCATATCCTTATTCTTGATGTGAAATATTTCCTCTTCACACTTTTGAAATAAACATCACCTTAATACACCCACTGGAGTGCAGCTCACCTGGCAGTCTGACTCTGTAAATGGTGTCATAAAGCACACATCCCCCTTTATTTCCAGACTCGGGCAGGGTGATCCTGTGAGCCCGCAAGATAACTTCTCTTTCTCACTAAATCCTTCCTATTCACAGCCAAAAACTCCTCTTCCTCCTTGCTCTTTGTGATGTTCTCCCAGGCTCATATGGAAACAAATACACAGCCCATAGTGCACACTGCTTAATACATTTAAAATAGTTTATTTCGGGATCACTGACCTGTACACCGTGCTCTGTGCATGGGGGACAGCTGGGGAGACAGAGATCCGCTGAGGATATCACAAGACTTCTCTGTAGCAAGCTTCCTATATTGTTGCAAGGTTTGCATTTTAGTTGTTGCAAGGTAGCATAGTGTGGCAAGTTTTCTTTGCTGGTTGTAGCAAGGCTTCTGTGTCAGCTGTAGCTCTCCTTTACTATACAGTGTTAGGCTCCACCCCTCGAGTGCACTTCTGTGTTTGGCTCCGCCCCCGATAGCTACAGGCAGTGCGTGCTAGGGGTCTTGTGATTGGGCTGCTGCTAAAATGCCTGGGCTTATTTTATTTTTTTCCCCAGTCCGGCCCCGGTTGGTAGTGTGTAATGCAGAGTTCAGAGGTCAGTAATGTAGGTGCAAGTATAAGTAAGGAGTAAGTATATGCATAGTGAATATGCAAGTCACAATGCAGGGGTCAGAAGTAACGCAGAGTGCCAGGGTCAGTAATATGTGACACAGAGTGCCGGGGTCAGGAGTAAGTATCACATACCTGGTAGAAGACCGAATAGCTGAGGAGGCCTCCCTTGTGCCTTTTGTCCCGCACCCCTGAGAGTGGAAACAGGGAGTGGGAGGACAGAAGAGTTGCACAAGTGCTAAGAGGTGTGCACGGTCTAGACTATCACCGTGCCAGGTGATAGTCTAGATGCAGGATCCAAGAGCAGGTCAGACAAGTCCAAGGTCACACCGAGTGGGCAGCGAAGTACAGTAGCAAAAGACAGAGGCAGAATCCAGGAACAAGCAGAGGTCAGGGGCAGGCAGCAATCAGGCAATCCGGGTCAATACACAAGGAGCAAGTAGACGGGCAGAGTAACAGGTTTACATGGACAAGCTTAAAGACCATTCTCCTCTGGGCCATAAGCCTTCCATTTGATCAGATATTGTAGGAGACCCTTTCTCTTTCTGCAGTCAATAATTGCTTCAACTTCGTATTCTTCAGCTCCAACAATAATAGTAGGAGCAGGAGGACCAGGATCCCGGTTGGGAAAAGTATCCACGGTTTCAGGCTTGAGCAGGGATACATGGAACACAGGGTGAATTCTGTAGGACTTAGGCAGAACAAGCTCATAGGCAACAGGGTTAATCTTCTTCTTAATAGAAAACGCTCCAATAAACTTTGGGGCCAAATTCTTAGATGGACAGGCCATCTTTAAATTTAATGTAGACAACCAGACATTGTCTCCAGGTTTGAGATCCAGATTCCCCCCTCTTTTTATCAAAAGAATCTTAAAGAAAATGAACATTGGACTGCATAAGTTCCACCCTCTCTTGTACGGCTGGAACAGAGATGCAGAAGTCCAAGTTGTGCATAAACAAAGGATTGAACCAATGTTAGCAAAAAAGGGTGATTGCCCGATGGCAGAAGGAATGGAATTATTATACACAAACTCTGCAAATGGAAGAAGAGGGAACCAGTTGTCTTGCGAGAATGAAGAATAGGAAAGAAAATACTGTTCTAAAGTCTGATTTGTGTGTTCAGTTTGGCCATTTGTCTGGGGATGGTAGTGTCAGAACTATTGGGCAGAAAGGAATCACTTTCAAAGGCCTATACATATTATTTTACAGAATTGTATATGGGCATCGTGGTAGCCATTTCGTCTGCTTGCTAAAAAAAAAGGTCGATGCCAGTTCATGCTTCTGAGACAAAGACTTTCACAGAAGAGTTTAGGAATCTTAGCATAAACATTCTCAGGTCGTAAATTGTGGGGGTCTCAGACAAGTAAAGATAAGGATGCTGCCAGCCTATGTAGGATGAGATTAAAGACTTTCATGCCTCTACTGAAGACAATATACAAGAGACCGGAATGTTTTAAAGTTTTTTTTTTTAATATCTCTCAATGAATAGGAAGAGGGCTTATTTAAAAGTTGCCTGATGAAACCTTACTATTCATTGCAGTGATAATATTAGCAATAATATTATTATTATTACATAGTATTTATATAGTGCCAACAGTTTGCGCAGCGCTTTACAATGTAAGGAAGACATTACAATTACAATACAATTCAAGACAGGATGGTAAGGAGGGCCCTGCCCCTGAGGGCTTACAATCTGAAAGAGGAGGGGGAAATGATACATGAGGAGGTAGCTGTGTGGGGATGAATTGTTTGAGAATGTGATGGTTCAGTGGTTAGGTTGAGGTGGGATAGGCTTCCCTGAAGAGAAGAGTCTTCAGGGAACGCCTAAAGACAGTCAGGGTGGGAGATAGACGGACAGGTTGGGGTAAAGAGTTCCAGAGGATGGGAGAGACTCTAGAGAAGTCCTGGAGGCGAATATGGGAGGAGTTGACTAGGGAGCTGGAAAGCAGGAGGTCTAGGGAAGAGCAGAGTGGACAGTTAGGGTGATATTTTGAGACAAGGTCTGAGATATATCCGGGGGCAGAGTTGTGGATGGCTTTATAAGTGACTGTTAATATTTATTATATTATTATATTATATGCAGCATCTATATGCCTATCTAATTGACTAATTTCAAGTAAAATTTTATACATTTAGGTATTCCGGATTCTTGTGGTCCGTGAAGCCCAAAATGGGGTGAGCTGCACCTTCAAGTAGGTAATGCCACTCATGCAAAAGCTAACTGTCATGGGTAACGTCAGGGCCGGACTGGGACTAAAAATAGGCCCAGGCATTTTAGACTGAATAGCCCAATCACGTGACCACCGACAGGCCCCACCCCTCACAACAGGGGGCGAAGCCAAACACAGAAGTGAAATGCAGGGGCAGGGCCGGCCACTAGTAAGTACCAGAGGGTTACAGCTGACACACAAGCCTTGCTACAACCAATACACAAACCTTGCAACAATATAGGAAGCTTGCTATAGAGAATATCTGTAAAAAATAAGTCAAGGCAACTGGACTTTCTGTATTTTACTTGAAGACGTTTCACTGGACATCCGACCAGCTTTCTCAATTCAGAAATTTCTGAATTGAGAAAGCTGGTTGGATGCCAGTGAAACGTCTTCAAGAAAAATACAGAAAGTCCAGTTGCCTTGACTTATTTTTTACAGATATACCATGCCCTGGATGAATGAGAACCTTCACAGACATATTGCTATAGAGAATCGGATCTCACTGGCCCCCCAACCCCCTGGCATTCTCTGCACTAAAGTAGCTAACACTCTAATGTCTCCCGCACAGTCACACACTATTATTATACATTTATAAAGCTCTGACATATACCGCAGTGCAGTACAGAGAAGTCACATCAGTCTCTGTACAGAGGAGCTTACACTCTAATGCAGAATAATACCATCAGCTATAGAGGACTAAAAAACTCAGCAATACATTATACAGCATTACAGAATAATATTATATGAATTTGGTACATACTTTGTGCTGCCGCTCTGCTCCTGGGTACCAGCCTTAAGTCTCAGGCAAAGGGTCTCAGGAGGGGAAGATGGGCAGTCGGTGGAAGCCCTGTAAGAAGGCACTGCGTGGTAAGGCTGCTGCGCGGAACCTAACACAGCCGAATCAACGCAGAGGTCAGTGGTGTAATGCAGAGTACAGAAGTCAGAGGTGCAACGCAGTGTGCAGAGATTAGCGGTGTGATGCAGAGTACAGAGGACAGCAGTCTGACGCAGGGCAGAGGTCAGCGGTGTGACTTATAGTGCAGAGGTCAGTAGTGTGCCGCAGAATGCAGCATTGTGACGCACAGTGCTGAGTTCAGCGGTGTGACACAGAGGGTCAGCAGTGTGATGCAGAGTGCAGAGGTCTGAGGTGTGACTTACAGTGCAAAGTCCGCAGTGTGACTTACAGTGAAGAGGTCAGAGGTGTGGCTTAGACCGTGACCAGGTGAGACTTACAGTGAAGAGGTCAGTGGTGTGACGCAGAGGTCAGCAGTGTGATGCAGAGTGCAGAGGTCAGCTGTGTGACCTAGAGTGTAGCGGTCTATGGTGTGATCTACAGTGCAGAAGTCAGTGGTGTGATCTACAATACAGAGTTCAGCAGTGTGATCTACAGTGCAGAGGTCAGTGGGGTGATCTACAGTGTAGTGGTCAGTGGTGTGATCTACAATGCAGAGGTCAGGGTGTGACTTACAGTGCAGAGGCCAGCGGTGGGGGGAGGGGGGTTCTAGTCTCAGGTGAAGCCTCCAGTCCAGCATGATGCCCAGCTGCCTCCTTGTGCCCTCACTTGAGGACCTGCTCTTTCTCTGGCAATGGTAGCCCTGCAGTCTTATTCCACCTACAACTTCCTCCGCCCCTTATTCCTGCAGGGCGGAGGAAGTTGTAGGTGGCCACCAAGGAGCCCGACTATTTAGCGGGCTTTCAGAAAGGCAGCCTGTGTTATGTCGAAAACTCCAACTCCTCAAGATCTCCAACGACCTGACTTACTTAGAAGTAAGAGGTTCGGCCGAGAAGGCTCTACTGCACGTGGGCCACCCGCGGCATTTCCCTACACACATACTACAGAGCAATAAAGTATTAAAATGAACTAGGGTCAGACTAATCCAGCACGTTATTAATCTGAATGCCCCACTCAATATGGGCACAAGCGGTGGCCATATTGAGTGGGGCAATTTAGATTAATAATGTCCTGGATTAGTCTGACCCTAGTTCATTTTAATATTTATTCAAATCTGTAGTATGTGTATTTTTGAAATGCCGCGGGGGGCCCACGTACAGTACAACCTTCTCGGCCAATCCTCTTCTAAGTAAGTCATGTCGTTGGAGATCTCAGAAGTTGGAACTTTTGATAGAACTTCGATACAGCTTTTCTCCTCCTGATTAAGGATGGGCTCGGGCGTGTTCGCAGCTCCACGTGTCGAGCCCGCCAGGAAGCTGACAGAGCGCAGCGCCAATCACAGGTACAGAGACATTTTCCCAGTCCGCAGCTGCAGAGATCGGGAAATGTCTCAGTGCATGTGATTGGTGCTACACGCTGTCAGCTTCCTGGCGGGCTCGGCGCGTGGAGCTGCAAACACGCCCGAGCCCATCCTTACTCCTAATGAGCTGCAGAGAGGATTGTGGCAGTGCAGTGTCTGTGCTGATGTCTCCACCAGTGGTGTATTCTGGTTTGGGGCTGCCCCAGGCAAGACAAAACTCGTCCTCTCCCCACACTAAATTTACCCCACTCGGCTGTGGTCTCAGGTGGGCTCTGCAGAGTCTGTGGTGGGCTCTGCGGGGTCTCAGGTGGGCTGTGAAGGATCTCTGGTGGGCTCTGCAGGGTCTCAGGCTGCTAAGCCCACCTGACACCCTGCAGAGGCCCACCATAGACACCGCAGAGCCTGCCACAGATCCTGCATAGACCCGGTTGAGCCCTTCAGCAGGATCTATGGTGGGCTTAATGGGCAGCTTAATGCGACATGGATTTGTGCGTTGAACCAAGTGAATTTCCATAATACAGGCTGCAGAGCCCTCTATGGATCCAGCAAAGCCCTCGAGACCCGGCAAAGCCCCCCACAGATCTTGCAGGATCTCAGGGGGCTCTGCAGGATCTGTGGTGGGCTTTGCAGACTGCAGAGCCCCCTCTGGTCCTGCAGAGCCCCCCCAAAGGGTATTGCACAGCACACCTGAGACTCTTTGGTGGGCTGTGCAGAATCTATGCTGGGCTCTGCCAGTACAGTCCTCTTACTTTGCACGGCCTGACCTCTTTGGAACACGGCTTCCTTGTCCTCGGCGCCCGACTGGAGTTCTTCCTGGATGCACAATCATTGCGTCCAGTGAGAGTGATTGATTCCTAACTGAATGTAAACATATAACGTATCTTTACATGCGGTGTGCAGCCATTTACATGCAACTACTGTCACCTGATCATTAACTTAGGTGACAGCTGCCAATTGTAAACGCCAATTTAGGAATTTCTGTTGCAGGAAAACGCAAGTTCCTGACGCAGAAATCCCTAATTGCACCTAAAAGCACCCCCCCCCCACACAACATTCTGTTGTCTTGTACCAGTCTTGCCACTCTTCGTTCTGCCCTAACATTGACTAGTCACTGACGGCCACAATTCGCACGTTCGACAGTCCAGTCTTTAAACACTTTAACAACAACTACTCTTGAAGATTTAACAAATTCTGCTGTTTTGCCGATACTCGTTCCATGTCTCCGAGTGCCAACAATCATCCCACGTTCAAAGACTGTTAAATCGCGTTGTTTACCCATATCTTCAGAAAAAAATCACTTCCACTGTCGTGGTAAACAACCTGCTTCCCTATTTATAATGGTCTGGCCCTCTAGCAACTTCAGTGTGAAATTATAGCTATGTAAGAGTCCAGGGCTTACTACGCATGCGCCAATGGCGGGTTGCCGCAAGAGGAAATCCGCGCCAACTGTACATGCGCCAAAGTCAGTGCGCCAACCCGCACATGCGCAGAAGACCTGATGGAAAAATGGCAGGAAAATGCCCAGGAGGCGCACAGGAAGTGACCTCAAACTTCAATCATCACTTCCCTATATAAGCCCAGCCCAGACACTGCCAAATTGCTGGATTATCTTCAGTCCCCCCTTGTTCCTGTGCTAGTGTGTGATCTGTCTGAACTTGTTGTGACCTGGAAACCTATTTGACTACTCTTGATTGCTGCCTGCCATTGACCTCGGATTTGTAGCTTGACCATTCTACTTCTTTGCCCCTTTTGTACTCAGCTGCCAGATTGGAACCGACCCCGGCTTGGATCTCGACCATTCTTCTGATTACCCCTTATGTACTTCGATGCCAGAGTGGACTTGACTTCGGCTCGGATCTCAGACTAAGGCTTGCACGGTGCTCTGCACCCCTGGCACCCGTGCCACTCGGTGTCCACCAAATCTCTGTCTCCATCTCCAGAGACTTCAGGGACCCGAGGTGCAAGGGAGGCCTCCCCACTACTTCGGTCTCACCTCAGGTACGTGGCCCCCCGTGATAGCTAATTTGCCTACAAACGTCAGGTGGTCATAATAAACTGGCCACTCAGTGTATATACACCCTCCCCCCCAGACCTTACCAATCATTTCTTCACAAACCCTTCGGCCGGTGTTCACTGAAAGAGTGCTGGCCGAAAGGATCCGAGTGTCGGCGCAGTTTCAGCTACACGGTCTGCATCTGACAGAGATGTAGACCATGTCCGCAGCTGCGATCCCTCTTGTCAGCTCTCTCTCCTCCCGGCTGTTCTGTAGCTGCGGCGGCCGGGAGGAGAGAGAGAGCCGACAGGATGGGTCGCAGCGGTGGGGACCTTAGCACTGCCTGCCACAATCCCCTCCGCAGCTCATCTGGGGAGGGGAGATGCCGGGAAAGTGCCCGGTATGCCCAATGGCCAGTCCGGCCCTGCTGGCCGCCAATGTAACGAAACTATTCGCACTGACCGCAAATGTAACGAAAGTGTTCACAATAACCGCCAATGTAGCAAACGTATACACCATACACATGCTTAAACGTACCTTGTTCTTGCAGTCTTCAGGCAGTTTTTTCTTAGCGGGGGGGGGGCATTTATTTGCATATGAATTAGCCGCGATATTTACATATGAATTACATATCGCGGCTTATTGATATGCAAATCACTGCGGCCCATTCATTTGTAAATATCTCGGGCCGGGACAGGAACAGCAAGCTCCGGAGAGAGCATAGAGTAGAGAGAGCTGGATGAGGAGGTGTTTTTCCAGCCTCCCCCACCAGCGCCCTCTAGTGTATACTGTGTGGTAGTGCCGGCTCTGCTGAGAGTCGGCCATCGGGCATAGCGGACCGGCCCAAACACAATCAGGTTGATTATGTTCGGCCCGGCCCATCGGGCAAGTGCCCGGTTTGCCCTATGGCCAGTCCGCCCCTGGGTACCATGCGCAGGTGTCCTCACACTGCATGCAGGTACCCCCACGGGAGGACCAAATGCGTGACCACACCAGACAAGGCCAATTGAGCTTATATACAGTTTATTTATGCAGAGCGAAGCATAGCACAACCCACAAATAAGTAATAGTAACCAACTAAATACACACCCAAGCACATACAAAAAGATAACATAAAGTAACCAAAACTAGGAGCAAACCACAGAATACCCACACAGGGTATAACAGGGCTGGAAAACCTGGGGAGCAGGTTAACAGGAGTCAGGAACATAAGCGTGTAACAGGAGTCAGGAACATAAACAGTTAACAGGACTCAGGAACATAAGCAGGTAACAGGACTCAGGATCATAAGCAGGTAACAGGACTCAGGAACATAAGCAGGTAACAGGACTCAGACACATAAGCAGGTAACAGGACTCAGGAACATAAGCAGATTAACAGGACTCAGGAACATAAGCAGGTTAACAGGACTCAGGAACATAAGCAGGTTAACAGGACTCAGGAACATAAGCTTCAGGGCCAGTTCACACCATCTCCAGTGCGTTTCGGCAAGGTTAGTGGCGGGAATGCACTGGATCGCAAAGTGGAAACCTCCTTGCGTTCTGGGGTGGGAGTAGCTCCTCTTACCCACCGCTGCTGGGCCCCGGCCTCCTCCACTTCCGGACACACTGGACCGGCGCTGCTGGACCCTGGCCTCCTCTGCTGCCAGACTTGTGCTACTGGGTCCCCGGCCTCCTGCGCCACCGGACCAGTGCTGCTGCCTCTACCTCCTCCTCTTTCTGCAGGCCCTCCTCAGCTTAGGAGATATTACCTACTGATGGCTCTTCAGAGGTAAGTAGCTTCCAAATTCCACCACAAATTTGTATGGGTTTGAACGGGGCAGAGGCGTGGTAGTGCTTAATCTGATAAAATTTAAATTCATCAATAAATGTATGCAAAGCCTCCAAAGGGAACTGTAAGGTACCCTTGTAAACGCCAGGATCTAAGGTCAATACTAGGGATTAGCAGTTCATATGTACCTAGTGTAGCGATCAAATGGTTGAGGTGTATAAATATATAAATAAACACTATGAACTGTAACAGCCTCTTTATTGGATATTCCCCATAAGTTATACGCTCTTAACAATATGTCATTTAAATCATGTGGATTTGGGGTAATAAAATGTTTCCCGTGATATATCCTTCCAAAGCATCTAAAAGCATGACCAGATGCATCAAACCTCCACACCCAAATGCATCACTCTTACAATCCCAGAATTCCATCACAGTTGCTATTCTGTGTGACAGCGGATATGGTGACTCGTATTGCATTTGTTTGATCTTCCCATGTATGGCGACTTCAGATCGCACACCATACAATGCACACAGCAATTCCTAGTATATCTCTGGTTCTAAGTGGCTGAACACAGATATGTTTAATTTTCATCCACAGACCATTTCCTATGGCATTTTGCATTACTCTACATCAGATGGGTTTAGGTTGTACATATCTCTAAACACACTGCAAACCACAAAACCATTTTAAAAATCTGTTTATATCATGGAGAGGAACCATCCCTATCTCTTTAAGAATTGTATCCAGTTCTTTTGGTTTTAGACATCTCATTACAACCTGTACTTCCCTTGTGTTATTATTATTATTATATCTGTAGTAGTTACAACAGGAGCAGCTGGTAAGGAATTCTCGGATTTGATATGAGAACATTTATCATCAAATTGAGAGTTTGAATTTTCCTGCAGATTGCTGAATTTCAGATTTGATGCACATCTGCACTCATGTAAATTTTTCTCAAAGTTAATAATTCTTATATTAATTTCCTTATTTTCTTCTGATAACTTATCACAAAGTTCAGACTTCTCAAAGCCTCTCCATTAGTAACTGCATGTAATTTTAAATTAACATTATCAATTTCCGATTGTTTTTGTAACATCTCAAGTCTTATTGCTTTCGTCAAGTGCGTTTTGTAATTTGGCGATTTCCTCATCCTTACCCCTGACAGAATTTTCTAAAGCTACACAACAAGATAACAAGCCCTGAATAATACAACCTTTTCTTTTACTTTCAGAAATGTTGCTATCAAAAACATTTTTCTCTAAAAATTCTCTCATTAAGGTACATGTCTGCTTACATTTTTCTGGGATTTCATAAGGACCACCATGTCGCTTAATACATTTTAACACCCAACTGTTAACTTTATCAGAACTTACACCTTCCTCACACTTAGTAAGCATTTTAGCTATCTGTATATTATTAATACTTATAAAAAGAAAATATTGTGTACTTCCAGCATTTGAAGCTCAGTCTTGATGTTGCATCTGCCATGTACAGTTCAGGTTTTCTGGTCCAAGACACATTCTCATGTTCTCATCAGTCTAACAGTCTCCAGATTAGATTTCTGGGTTTCCAAACTTCAATGTGTGGGTCCGACTCCTAAGTCACTACCAGACTTTTGAGTCACAGCACAGTTTCTGGGTTCTCCCAGGTCTGCTGTTATGGTTCTCCTCACCGGTGTTCTGTCACAAATCCTCTTGGTGCTTTACCCTGCAGGTGCTTGTTGAGTGCAGGCTGCTGCCATGTGCTCTGCTGCTAAAGCTTAACTAGATCTTACAGAAATGTGTTTGTTTGCTAACTCTGTCAGCTTCAATCTTGAGCCTTAACTCTTTGGGTGCCTTTCATGTGAGTATTTTGCTGTCACCGGGGGTTCCCCACATGTTGTTAATGTTTAAATGTAACTTATGGCATTGTTGCTTCTTGCAGGCCTATCCTGCCTGTAATTCAGTAATCTTTTCATGGTCCTATGTATACAGGATTGTGTTAGTGACAGGAGCTTGTGGTGCTATAACTCTGAGCACATGAGTAATGTGGCTTCCAGGTTTTCAGCATGGCTGTTAGTGTCTAGCAGGTTCTGACAGCTGCTGTTAATCATATCATTATCTTCAGTTTCATCTGTTTTTCTTGTAAGGTTGGATCATGTGTCAATTACCTAACCTCATTCCTCAAGAGACCAGCTACATTCTATAAGGTGAGGGTCAGGTAGGTATGAAGAGAAAAAAAAAAAAGAGGAGTGCAACGCATGGGCATAATGAATTGTACATTTTCAGCCCTATTGAAAGCACTGTTCCTCTGAGTGCATATGCAAGGGTTAATGGATTGTAAATCTCTCCAGCCCTTTGCCATCACTGCTTCTCAGAGTGCAAATGCATGAACTTCTGGATTATAACTCTCATCACCAGTACTGCTCCCCAAAGACAGAGTAAGCTGCTCAATTTGGGATGAAAGGTCCTCTTCAAGCCGTGATACAGCTGCTAAACATGCAGCATCCTGCGTCCAGCTAGTGGATTGCATCACAAGGATTGTACAACCTTTAAGCAGTACTTGGCCTGCGATCACCTGGCAGGATGCTGTGCCAGGTTTATCCTGCAGGGGCAGCAGTAAATACAGAGGAGAAGGATGGAGGTCTGAAGCCTTACACAGTGGTGATGTACTTTATGAACTGTTTGATGCCTTACACAGTGGTGTTGTACTTTATGAACTATCAATTACTAGTCCAGTAATAGCACTTACTGGCCAGGGCAGTCCATACTTGGCCTAAGAACGGAGACTGACCTTTTGGCTGCAATAAGGTCTCGGGGGCATGGTAGTTCTGAATAAATTTTGCCTTGCCTGGATTACTCATCTACAGTCAGAGTGTTTGTTGAACAATGTAGCGCCTACTCAACATCACATATATTCTACAGTGTGGAATAATTTCATAGACCTCGCAAGCTTAATAGGTCTGGTCTCTCTTCACCTTGCCATGACAGATATGTTGGACTTTCTTCAGGCAAGCAATATGTACTTGGGTGTCAGTACCCTCTATTCATCCTCTGAGACACAATGAGTAGCTCATTAATTGATAAGCCAGCTCTTATGGACTTGCACAAGGATTCACTCTTCAGAAGAGTCTCTTCTTTCCCTTGGAATCTGCAAGTAGTGCTGTATATGTTCTTCCTTCCTCGACTTAATCTAGCTCACACTTACTCAGTGTGGACAGCAACATGTAGAATAGTTCCCTTCGGTAATCTCCTCGGTGAGGAGTGTGTTGGATAGTCAAGATTGGGCTGCAACCACCTTCTTGCAACTATTTCACAGGCAAGGGAGTCCTAAATCTCTCTCTCTCTCCCAGCATCTTCCGAAGGTTGGAAGATCCTTCCATCTAAATAGTACATCAATGTTGCCAGTATTCCAGGATAAAGTTTTTATTTCAGCTCATGCCAGCAATGTGGCTGCTATGCTGGGGAAAAGCATGGAGGTTACCTTTTTTCTTTCAGGTCGATCTGTTCATCTTTCTGGTGGTTTTGGTAAGTGGCACTCTGTGCACTAGGTCACATGCATTGTGCCTGGTCAAGCAGATGGAGCCACAGATTAATCTCTGGGTTCGCTCTTCCGCAGACTGTCATCCCTACGGATAGAATTCAGTGATGTACCTCCAGAGTTATTCTGGAAGGCAGTAACCTGCCATATGTTCCTGTCCCATTACAGGGTCTATCCAGGAGTATGATCCATGGGAAAGTTGGTTCTGAATGTGGTACAAATAATTTATTACCTCAGAATTACCCTCCCTGTTTGTGTGAACGCTATATCCCATTGTATACTGCCATGTACGGTGTCAGGAAAATGGAAAATTGTATACTTACCTATCGGTAATTTTCCTTTCCTGATGCCAGTACATGGCAGCAGACAGGACCCTCCCATGGCTTTCGCATTGACTACTTGTTACGAGAATGGTGGCCTTGGGAGGCGGGCTTTAATTTGTAGTATAACTGGTCCTGTGATTGGGCTGGGGGCGGAGCCATACCCATTGTATGCTGCCATGTACTGGCATCAGGAAAGGAAAATTACCGATAGGTAAGTATACAATTTTCCGTTATATATTCATGTGCGTTGTGAAAATTGGATCTTCAGGAAATATCAAGGCAACCTCAGTTCTTTTCCAGAGAGTAGCGTTTAATTGGATCGAAGTAATAGATGAACAGAAACAGTCTGACAGAGTAATAATCAAAATAAAATATCTAGACCTCAGATTACAAAGGCTCTGTAAGGAATTACTCTATCTAACCAGCACATATCTCCAAATCTATATATGCACCTATGTGCCTCTCTTCATGACTCTGAATTCCCTCCCAGCCACTTTAGGCTCTAAATTCATATACAGTTTAGTGTCATTCACTAACACTGATGAAAGGATTTCTAAATTGGCTGGTCTAACTACCCCTTTGATGTTAGTTAACTAAACAGGTTTTGACAAAATTCCCTACAGCTGTTCTATTGTGTACAATCAACAATACAGAATGATCAACTGGTCAAGAAACATGCATAATAAAGACCTAGTTAGCATAGGTGTGTTAAATAACATCAGCCAAAATAATTTCCTAAGCATACACCCTAAACATACCCCTAATATATCTACTTCAATCATAATTTACAACACCTAGAAGATGCAAGGCTAATATCAGATATGCCTCCTTGAGTAGAAAACATTTTTTAACGAAAGCCCTCCAGAGCTAACCAGGAGTCACATACCTAGTTTAAGACTGAATGTGTGAGGAGGCCTCCCTTGCACCTCGTTTCCCAAGGACTCTGGAGTTGGGAACTGTTGGAACTTCTTGCACAGCCTCACAGAGAAACACAAGCACACAGTCAGATATGTATGCTGAAACTTAATCCTCCTGTCCCATCGCACTCCTGACCGGACAAAAACCCAAATCCAACTGGATGGGTGCGGTAGTGACAACGGATGCCTCAGTGAAATGTAGATAGATGAAAGTAGTCACTCGCACTCCATGATATTAAAGTCAATGCTGTTTATTGACTGAGATAACACACATCTCCTTAGCGACGTTTCGAGACCATGGGATCCCGTCCTCAGGTCCTCAAACGTCCTCTGTTTGCCTGAGGACGGGACCGCATGGTCTCGAAACGTCGCTAAGGAGATGTGTGTTATCTCAGTCAATAAACAGCATTGACTTTATTATCATGGAGTGCGAGTGACTACTTTCATCTAGATATGTATGCTGAACATGGTTTGGAAACGGGAAGGAAGCCGCAACTTTATTCTCTACCTTATTCAATGCAACAGAGTATATACCATAGATATATAACAGAACTTATAAACACTGCCATCTAGTGACCAAAATTGTATACTGCAGAAGTTGTTGCTATAAACACAGTAATGTGTATTCTAACAGGAACAGAGTCAGAGTAGACAGCGAGTGGCACAGGTGCCAGTGGTGATCACGACGTGCAAGCTGGAGTCCAGGTGCTGGGTAAGGAGCAGAGCAGAATCCAAAATCATGGACAAACAAGCCAGGGGGCACATCAGTCGGGCAGGCAAGGTACAAGGGATGAGGCATAGGCAAGTCCAGTAAAGGATCCAGGGTCAGAAGGCAGGCAGCAAGCAAGAGTAGTCATGAACAATCTGAGTCAGAAGTCAAGCAAGGATAGTAGAAGATACAGGAACACAGGGGAGCTGAAAGACAATTCAGCAACTTGGAGACAGCCAGGCTGTTTTAAATAGGGTAATCTATTGGGCACGCGTCGCTTCCTGTGCACTGTTTGGCGCGTTTTTTTGAGACCGTTCTGTGGCACATGTGCGCAAGTGCCTGTTTGCTTGTTCTATAGAAAACATGCAAAATAACAGGTAGTTTCTGACACCAGCCCAGCACGCAAGGCATGCATCCTGTTATCTCCACAGCAAGGTTGTAGCAAGCATGCAGCCTCCCTACTGTGCCAATACTATCCCACATGCAATCTAGCTACCCTCAAAATCAATGATAAATAGACCTCATAGTGCAAAGAGCAATACTGTCTAGCTTCTCAAAGCATTTATTTAAAAATATTCCGCTTTCACCAAGGCTGTGCTTCACGAAAGGGTGGAGGCTAGGTTGGTGGACTGCATGGATAGGTTCTATTCAATCTGATGTCCATGGACTAAGCATTTTCTCCCTCCAGGATTTGATCTTGATCTTTTGTATCCTTAGATACCCGGACAGCCATGGTTACCTCGCCCCGACCCACGGGCGGATCCAGAGTCTATTCTCGGGAGGGGCACTGCCAGAAAATAAGTTCCCCCTCTTTCACTGCTACTGTGCCACCCCTTTCCTCTCTCACCGCCTATGTGTCCACTGCCCCCCCCCGGTTCTCCCCCTCTCCCCCCGGAGTACAGCGCACTCACCTGGCCTCCTTCTGGGATGTTTCGGGCACTGCAAGCCTTGAACGGTCTGTACTCACACAAATTAGGCAGCTGCAAAGATCCAGTGTGGGCTGAGGCGGCCGCCTAATTTGCCTGACTACAGTGCAGCCTCTACTTTGGGTCACGATTGTTCGGTGCGGCCGGCCAGGCCTAGCAGAGCAGTGGAGCGATAATAATAAACGCAGAGTGTGGTGGTCAGTAATGTAACGCACAGTGTGGAGGTCAGTAATGTAACGCACAGTGTGGAGGTCACTATGTCACCCAGAAGAAGGGACCCTGCATGGCCCCCAAACGTTGGCTGTTTGACGCATGTGACGATCTAATAAAAAGTGCTTTACTTCTTGCACATATCTTCGACTGCTGGCGACTTCTATTATGGACTGTATCTGACACGGCGCCATCCGTGTTGTCCCTTCAAGCACCAACCTCTCATCCAAGGTCTGTATGGAGTGCAGGTGATTTTGTATTATCGAGGTCAGTAATGTAACGCAGAGTGTGGAGGTCATTAATGTGACGCAGAGTGTGGAGGTAATTAATGTGACGCAGTGTGGAGGTCAGCGGTGTAAGATAGAACAAGGACTTACAGTGGTGATGTGCTCTGTTCTCATGCCCTCTTCTTCCTCTCCGGGTGGTGGTGGGAGGAGGGGGAAGCATTGATGTCTCCTCCATGTGAAGCCCCAAGCAGCCACGTTGTGCCTCCTCTGCAGGTCCCTTCCTGCTCTGCTAAAAAAAAAACAGGACAGCCAAGGGGAGTTTCGGTCCTTGGCTAACCTAAACTCTGATACTCACACCGGATCTCTACCATTATGGACATATATGCAACTTCGCCATTTCCTCAACGACAGACACATTAAGCAACACTTTACACTCCCTCTTACCACCCTAGAGCACCTTTGCACGTCCTCTGGCAGGATTACACACACAGTATCGGAAACCTACTCCTTACTGTCGGACTCCTCCACACTGCCATCCACTCCCTCTACTAAGGCATGGGAAGAACACTTATCTACCACCCTCACCCCATAAGACTGGGAGAGGATGGACGTACTTTTGCTGAAAGGCTCAATGAATGTACAGATCCAGGAAACCAATTACAAATTAAGGTTGAGGTGGTACAAAACCCCCGAGATACTACATCACATCTTCCCGAATACGCCTAACAGCTGCTGGCGATGCTCACAGGATGTTGGCACGCTCCTCCACATTTGGTGGTCGTGCCCCCTCATCTCACCCTTTTGGTCAGAAATACTCTCGCTCATAAGGACTATAACAGGTGTCACACTAGAATTCACATCAATCTCCCTCCTACTATACCACTTCAATACCTCCCACCACATTACCAAGAAATCTCTGGTAATACACCTGCTAAATGCAGCCAAAACCGTGATCCCCAGACACTGGAAGTCGACACATCCACTGACAATCAGAGAGTGGCTAACCCGGGTTGACACTGTGGCAAAAATGGAAGAACTAATCGCATACGATAGAGACACCACGCCTCAATACCTGAAAACTTGGACAGCCTGGCATCTATATAAAGACACGGACTCATACAATACTGCTACCCCCTATACCCCTGCCCTCCTCTAGCACACCTTCACTGTATTTCTGGGTCTAAGGGAAGTGGGTGGAAATGAATGTAAGAAGGTCTCTCTCTTTCCCCTCCTGTCCTCCACTACAGACTAACCCTCCCTGATCCTCTCTCCCCTCTCCCTGCCTTTCTTCAATTCTTTCTACCTTCCATCCTCTCTGACCCTTCCATCTCACCCAGCTCCCCACGAGCCCCGAACTTGATCACTCTGTTAATTCCGCCTCCATATTGGATCTTCTTCCTACCATAAACCCTGATATCAGTGCACAGCATTAGGCGTATCGCTAAGTCTTCAGCTCAGATTATAGCTGATGTCTCCCGTAGCGCTGAGACCACTCAATCCAAGGGATGATTATATAACTTTTTAGCAATGTTCAGGCATACAAATCTTATGTACCCCACTCTTGCCTACCAATGATGCACGTTGGGGCATGTCGGCAATGCACTGTGTTCAGAATACTCTTTTCTCAGACTCACCGGAGCTTGTTCCCTGGACCTCCCCTTCCCCCCCCCGCCCCCACTCATGGTATAGAATATACTTTATGTAAGTTACATTATTTTTATGTACTTGTTTATCGCATAACTGTTTGATATTTCTTATCAAAATAATAAAAATCTACTTGTGAAAAAAAAAGAAGATGATTGAACTAAAATTAGCAAAATTCCTGATATTTGTCCATTTTGTTTTCTAAATACAGTAGCTGAAAATGGAGGAACAGTCTTTCTGGGGTGTTGATGGAATAGAAGAAGATGAAGAGGAGCTTGAGGATACTGAAGTAGAGAATGCAGGAAAAGTGCTTCCGTCTGCAAAGCCTGGCAACTTCTTGACAAAAAGGGGTATCACCTTGAGGGTACTTTTGAAGGATGGTTTAATAGAACCAGGCCTAGGAGTCCTGTCTATTCACTACCTGGTGAATACATACATTTTGTTAGCATGCTGAAAATGAGAAAAATAGAATTTAGACTCAAGATGGGAACTTAAATGTAGCAATGTACAAATACAGTACATTACTTCTAGATTTTATGGCTGATGTTTAAAGTAAAGTCTATGATAGTCACCCCCACGCCAGCATTGAGATGTCCACAAGCTCCCTCTTTGGGATTGACATCTTACTCTGGTCTTCTTACGGGTTTAGCAATTTCAGTCATCTTGATCAGCCGTTCTGATATGATGCAACTCCCATGCATGCACATGGGGGAT
Organism: Nanorana parkeri; assembly: GCF_000935625.1. Taxonomy (NCBI): domain Eukaryota; kingdom Metazoa; phylum Chordata; class Amphibia; order Anura; family Dicroglossidae; genus Nanorana; species Nanorana parkeri. The sequence goes on along the minus strand of NW_017307391.1, from coordinate 253,918 downwards.
AATTTATCCCGTCATCAAGGCATGCACAGCTTAGTACGCCTTTACTGCAAAACATCTATAGTATGTCTCTTCTGCAATAAAAAAAATCTGCCTGATAGCAAATTATTTTTTCACAGTTCCAGTTTAAACTTTTTTTTTTGTTGGGATGCTAAAATGAACCAGTCATATAGCTTGTCATACAAACTATGCAGTAAAAACTGCATATAAAAACAATGTTAAATCCAGAGATAGAGGCAGCTGCAGTTACATGCTCCCCCCCACTCCACCTAAACTACAGTCAAACCAAGAGATTGCTTGTTCTACTTTAAAGTGCAAGACGCACAGATTTAGGCTGATTTATCGCTTCCAGATGGCTGTAGACTGATGTGGTGTTTCTCCTAGGCCAGGGGTAGGCAACCTTGGTTCTCCAGCTGTGCTGAAACTACAAATCTCATCATGCTTCTGCCTCTGGGAGTCATACCTTGACTTGCAATGCCTTATGGGATTTGTAGTTTCAGCACAGCTGGAAAGCCAAGGATGCCTACGCCTATCCTAGGCATAGGAAAAGTCCTGGATCTAATGTCTGTTTTTATTCTTCGTTCCTGCCGGGATCTTCCTGCATGTAACAGGCCATCTAAAGATGGCCTGTTAGCCCCACCCACTCGTGCGCGCCGCACACGAGCGGGAAACTACCAACTATACAAACAGGCAGCGATGCCTGTTTACATACAAGTAATCCGCCGGCTATAGAGCCAGTGGATCGCTTGTATGGGGTGCCGATCGGAGTGCCCCCTCCTCCCGTTTGGTCCTGGGCTCTGCTGTGCCAGTGCGAGCCCGGGACCAGCATGGTGGCTCTCTGACAGGGGATCAGAAGGAGATCGGTACACGACCTCCCTCCGCTCCCTCTTCGGTGTCAGAATGCGGAAGTGATGTATACTACATCACTTCCGTATTCTTGTGTCACTCTCCAACTTGAGAAGCTAATGAAGCCGATCTCTGCTTCATCAGCTTCTTTGGAGGTCCCCAGGTGACATTAGCGGTCTTAGAGACCCCTGATGTCTCCATAAAGAGGACCCGTCACATATCTTTGCTATCACATAGGGGGGTTTCTTAGCCCCCCTATGTGATAACAATAAAGTTGAGTGAAAACAAAAAAAGGAAAACAAATTAAAGTTGCAAAAAAATTGAAGTCACACATGAAAAAGAATTTTAAAAAAACAAACTTTTTTTAAAAGTCCCCACCCATACATACACACGTGCAAACATGCGTTGGGTGAGCAAAACGATGATTGCACCCATTACGCCACACATGTTACATATTGCCACGAACATCACAGTGAGAGCAATAATTCTAGGGCCGTTAATCACTTATAACACTAAACTGATGAGCGGTAAAAGCTTTTAAAACGTCGCCTATAATCAATTTTGTGTATGGACGTTTTTTTTGCGAATTTCGCGGGTGTTCGCAATTTTAAGGCTTGACATGTTTGGTATCTCTTTACCCGATGTGACCCCGTCTTTTATAGTCTAAGAAAAAATTGGGTAATAATAAATTATAACATAATGTCAAATTTTTTTAAAAAATTCAAAATTTTCAGTAATTTTTCCTTAATATAGTAAAAAATGAAAACCCTAGTAGTGATTAAATACCACCAAAAGAAAGCTCTATCTGTCCCAAAAAATGTTATAAAATTCATTTCAGTACAGCGTTGCATGACGGAATAAATGTCAAAGTACTGCAGCGCTAAATACTGAAAAATGGCCTGGCCAGTAAAGGGGTGTAAACACCTTGTTTTTTAAGTGGTTAATTGGGTGGGTAGAACACAGATGGCCAAAAGGGTACCATATTTTGTTGGCTGCACAGAGCTACCAGGTACTGAATGTCTTTTTCTGGAAGAAGGAGAGGGTTGCCCTCGCTAAAAACAGGAAGCAGTCTGATCAAAAGTCATCTGGCAGTACAGGCACAGCAGGGGGCTAGTGTCACTTCCAAAGCAGGTCTTCAGAGCTGCAACATCTGTCTGAAAGTACATAGACCCTCACCACTGAGCTTAGTTGGGCAGCAGAAAACTCCTCCCTCTTTAGTTGGATTCCTCCCCCCCCCTTTCCTGGTTCATCAGTAATTACCATGAAGCTTAAGCTGGAAGCTTACTTAGCACTTGCCAAAACTGACCATCTCTAGTAGCAACTTTCATTTGCCCGACTTCCTTTCCCCACTTACTAGAACCAGAAAAAAACATGTTTGGCCAAGTATCTGGGGCTGCATGTCCTACTATACCACCTGATGGAAACAGCCCTTTCCACCAGTTCCTGATCTGCACAGCCCCACAGTGGCAGATACCCAGACACCATTATTTTTCTTAGAAAGCCATCCCTGTCCTCCATGATCATGTGGAGTAAAACATTTCACTGTGGCTGGACCATGCGGTTAGTGGCAGGGTACACACAATTATTGACATCTGGTTAAACAAACGGGCAGGGATGGTATATATACTGTTCAATGTACACAGGGTGAACCTTTGACAGCTGGGAAGGAGGCAGAAAATGGGATGCTACTAGACTTTGTGGTGTTGTCACATGTGGTGGGAAGCACTGCAAACTTTGTCACCACTACCCCCTTCCTTAAGAACTGTGCTTAAGAACTTCTGCCTGGTGAACAGGAACTACATCAGGCCAGAGCCAAATACCAGGCAGAATATAACAGACTATGTAACATACAGACCCACACACAGTGTTGTACTCTATTAAGTGAAGTGCTATATCCTCTTAATTTCCTCCTTGTGTAATATGGTACAGCAAAACGCAGTGCAAAGTAAAATAAACATACACCCAGCAGTTGGTGCACATACACACACACACACACACACACACACACACACACACACACACACACACACACACACACACACAAGAACAACTTTAATAAAACTGTAAAATATATACAGGCAAATATCAACATCAAGTCCAAAAACATTCATGGTGTCTGTGTGCAGTGCTTCATTCAAGTTCCAACTTTCTGACGGTGGTGCTATCTTGGTGCAAATCCACCAAGGACATACTTGGTGCTCAATTCTGCTACACTTGCTTGTAGTGGACAAACTCACATGTTCTCAGGTGGACCTTTTAAATGAAGTAAAATTGAAAGAAATATGTATATTCAAATGCATGATTTGGCTTAAGAAGAATTAAAGAATGGGCCTATGCAAAAACATATGACCTTGTGCTTGGATGAATGGGGTTTTGAAATAGACAGATGTCCATTTGGTGCTCGTCCGTGAGATCTGAGAGCAATGTCAGAACACTAGTCTAAATAAGAGTATGTTAATTTGGAGTGTACTAACTATGAATTTTTGTAAACCCATATACAGTATAGTAAAAACAGAACCTCATTACGTCAATGCGTAGTGAGAATAAAACCTCTATGTACTAATATACATGACTTTGTAAGGTATACTTATTTTAAAGTTAGTACGTGGATATAAGGACACTCACTCAATTACTCAAGGACAGCACTCATTGTCCAGCACTACATACGACACTCACATCGCATGAGACATTCTGTAACGCTCCGAGATTAGTTGTCAGGATCTCAACTGCGGAGTCTATTCACATTAACGATTAACAACTTTCTGGGATGTAGTTTTGTGGTTTAGTGGCTATTTAGGCTGAACCCCAGGCGTCTCTCTCAGTCTTAGGCGGAGAGTATGGGGTTACTAGCATCATACATAGTTACATAGTATTTGAGGTTGAATAAAGACATTAGTTCATCAAGTCCAACCTATTAGGATCTCATTCTAGGAGTACCTGTACCCCTGTATATTACGGTCCCTTAAGAAATCGTCCAAAAGTTTCTTGAACAATTCCACATTCTTTGCTGAAATCACCGCCTGTGGCAGTGAGTTCCAGACCCTAACCGATCTTACTGTGAAGAACCCCCTTCGCCCCTTGTGCTGGCATTTTTTTTCCAACAATTTTAGGTGGTGGCCTCTAGTTTTTGTAATGGAGTTAATTTTAAACAGTTTATCGTGTCTTCCCCATTATTTGATGCGATATCGTCCCTTATATGCACGTTTAGATTATTTTTTACTTAGATGCAAACCCCCCCTTCTCCCCCCTCTGTCCCTCCTAAACAGGTTATACCCCTCTATATTAGTAGCCCAGTCATGCGTGGTGTCCAGCCAGGTTTCCGCTATACCCACTATGTCAAAGTCCTCTTCAAGTATCATTAAACCAAGCTCTTCTAATTTATTTGCCAGACTTCTAGCGTTGGTGTACATACATTTAATTCCTCGCTTTTTGTGGGACAAAAGTTTACTACCTTGTTGTTCCCCACTATTTTTATTGTTATTATTCTGCCTTCATTTCAGTCGTCCGTTGGTAGTTATACTTACATGTGCCATTTTTATACCCTCCCCCACACTTTCTAGTTTAAAAGCTCCTCCTCCTTTCTATCATTTTTCCCCCCAGGAATGCTGCACCTCCCCCATTAAGGTGCAGCCCGTCTCGGCTGAAGAGCCGATAGCCGACTGCAAAGTCAGCCCAGTTCTCCAGGAAACCAAAACCTTCCTTCTGACACTTGTTAAGCTCCCTCAACTCGCGTTGTCTGACCGGAGTGGCTCTTGGCACCGGTAGCATCTCTGAGAAAACTACCGTGGAGGTCCTTTCCTTCATACTAGCACCTAGGTCTCTGAACTCCTGTTTTAGGACACTCCAATTTCCTCCTATTTTGTCATTGGTGCCGATGTGCACCATGACAACGGGGTCGTGCCCAACCCCATCTAGTAATCTGTCAATTCGTTCCGCAATGTGTCGAACACGAGCCCCCGGCAGGCAGCACACTGTTCGACGCTCACGGTTCCGATGACAGATTACCCTGTCAGTCCTCCTGATGATGGAGTCTCCCACCACCAGGATCTGCCTCTCCTGACCCTCCATCCTGCTCCCGTCCTCGCCGGAGCACTCACTCCCCCTGCGGATATAGGATGAGTCGTGCTCCAGCAGTGTCCCCCCTGAACTGATGTCCCCAACATCCTGCAACTTGGCAAATTTATTGGGGTGAATCAGATCAGGGCTGACCTCTCTAGCACTCTTCCCCCTCCCCCGCCTTCTAACAGTAACCCATCTACCCACCTCTGGATCCCGCTGCTCCAACCCCCCCTCCTCAGCCTGACCCCCCTCCACGACAGCCTGGTGCGTTAAGTCCAGACTCTTTTCCATGTTGTTTATGCTCCTCAGTGTTGCCAGTTTGTTGCTTAGATCCAGAATCTGGGATTCCAAACAGACAACTCGCTCACATCTAGCACAATTGTATTCCCCCTCGAACGCATGTTCAAGGAACGCATACATTGCACATGACATGCACCTGGTTGCATACCCACTCATGGAAGACATTATTTTATTCCACCCTTACTATTTATTTATTTATTTTTGTTTTTAATGTATATTAGAGATTATATAAGATTAATTATTTAACTGTAGCTTTAATAGCTAGGGTTTATTGGATCACGAGTGGCCCGTTCAATAAATTATTTGGCAAATTAAATAATTTAAATTAGATTGAGATAAATAGATTATACTGATTTATACTGAATTATACTACCGACCTCTGTATAATTATACTGCCGCCCTGGGTTAAATTATGCTTTCCCCCTGCTGTTGAATGTGGTTAAAGGTGATATTAATAATAATATTAGCGCCCTGTGGTAAGGTTACTGAAACCTCCTGGGATTAGATTAATTTTAATTGCACTAGCGCCTTGGGATTAGATTGCAATATCCCCCTGGGGTTAATTTGGGGTTAGTCTTTAACACTGTGAGTGCTACTGCAGCCCCCTTAGCAATGTAATAGTACTACTTCTCTTATCTATATTAGTTTTTTTTTCTTTTAACTTTAACTCATACACTAGTAGTTTAACTTTAACTCATACCCTAATGGTTTAATATACACCCTATCAGATTGATATGTGATGCAAGTAAATAAAATAGCTCAGATAAATTTAAATGTAAAAGAATAGACAACCCTTTTTTTTTTTTTTTTGTTAAAGTAACACTCTCACCCCCCTAAACATCAACTCTCACCCTCCACCAATACACTTCTACCCCCCACCACAATACAGAACCTTGAAACAACTACACCCCCCTCACCCCAATCACTTTCATACGACCTGTTCCTGATGCCAGTCACGTCTCCTTCTTACACAGACTCCGTCCACACAGGTCCCTCCGTCTGTCCCTCCGACCTCTGGTCTCCCTCAGCTCGGCTCCACGTCCTTCCGTCCCCGCCAGCGGCGCTCGCCCATCCCTGCTGCCGACCTCCGGTCCCTCCGCTCTCCAGGCCCTTTGACGGACGTCCTCCGATCCTCTGGTCCCGCCAACCTTCGATCCCGCTGACCTCCGGTGCCGCCGCCTCGAGTCCTCTGGACTGCTGGTCCTGCCGATTTCCGTCCGGGCCGCTGTCCATCTGGTCCTCTGGCTTGTCCCGCCGTCCTCCGTCCCGCCGTCCTCCGACCTCTGGTCCTCCTGCTTTTCTCCCCGACCCCCGGTCCCGCGTGTGCTTGCTCTCTGAGATCTCGGTCTCACTGGCAGAAATCCTCCAAGGCGCCACCTCCTCATACGCCACGAGAAGGGAATAATATAAAACTTAACTAAGGATTAAATATACAATGCTAAAAATTGGTAAATTAAGGGACAGTATACAGCCCCAATTCCAAAAAAGTTGGGACACTGTTTTGTTTTTGTGTCAATGGTTCCTCCTTCTGCGTCACCAGTGTTCCCCTTTTCTTTCTCTTTTTAATTTTTACTTTTTTTTTTCAGCAGCAGGTTCTTTTGCTGCCTCATTGCTGTTCCCCCATTCTGTGTCGCAGGTGTTCCCCCTTTTGCGTCACCTGTATTCCCTTTTTAAAAGAAAAAAAAATTACATTATTTGTACTTTTATTTTTTTCAGCAGCAGGTTCTTTTGCTGCGTCATTGGTGTCCCCCCTTCTGCGTCGCAGGTGTTCCCGTTTTTTTCCTTTTTTAAATTTTTGTTTTTTTGTTTTTTAATTTTTTCCCCCCATAATAAGCCATTGTACAACAGTTTATATTGCACCAAGCACCAGATTCGATAAAGTATTGCACCTAAGCACCAATTTCCCATCCCACATTCTCTAATAAAATTTTATAATAAGCCCCGCATCATGTCTGAATGGCCAACAAGGAGACAGATGTGTGACAGGTGTATATCATTTGAATTTTTTTCTTTTTTTTTCTTCATTCCTGCACCCATCAAGAGTAACTGTGAAGGGTTACAGTGTGGAGGCACCAACACCAAAGGCCCATTTTTTCCACACCTGTGTGACAGGTATATATAATTAGAATTTTTAGAGCAGGGTCCAATCCTGCACTCGTCAAGAATAATTCTGAAGGGTTATGGTGTGAAAGCTACGCCAACACTAAAGGACCAATTTTAAAGCACCTGTTGTAATTTTCATCTAACGTCTGCAAAAGAGACATCAGAAATTTTCCAAAAAATCTCTAACCTTGTTCTGAGTGTCCTAAAACATGGCCTCTTCATACAGGCTGCCTCCCCAAGCAGTTGTTTACAAGATTAAGGGCCGATTCACACCACAAACTCCGCGTTCCAGTGTGTTTGGCCTCTGGAACGCAAGGAGGCCGGCTCCCTGCGTTTAGGGGTGGGAGGGGGCGTGCATTTAAGTCAATAGCACCGCAGCCACGCCCCCGCCCGCAGTGCGATCGCCGCACCCAGAACGCAGGCACATTAATGCCTGCGTTCCGGTCCAGTGCAAAAACACTGTCAGCACTATTTTTGGAGATCGCACTGGACCGGAACTCAGGCACTAATGTGCTTGCGTTCAGGGTGCAGGCGATCACCATTGACTTTAGTGCATCGCCAAGCCCCCTCCAGCCTCTAAACGCAGGGAAACTGCCCTCCTACACTCACTAATGACTTACTAACTGCTAAAAGCAATAGCCATTAGGCTGCGCTCATACTGCGATTGATACAATTGACCACCTATACCTCAAAAAACTCCACTCTCTTTGCTACTAAGACTGTTTCCTGGTTCTCCTCCTACCTATCTTAATGCACCTTCAGTGTTACCTACCTCCTCCTCTGCTCTCCCCAGGGCTCTGTACTAGGACCCCTTCTATTCATTTATGCAGGATCTCTGGCTGATGCAGACCATTCTAATTGCTCTCTCATGGTGCTGCCACTCAGGAAGGAGCGATTAGTATGGTCTGCACCAGCCAGAGATGCAAATCACACTCATCCTCCACTGGACCAACAGGATAATCGAAGAGTGCCCCACTGGACCCCAAGGATGTAGCCCCCTCCCTGCAAAACAGGTAAGCAGGAGAGCGGGCAATTTTTTAAATTATTATAAATAACTTTTAATTATGTGTTTTAATGAGTTTGTGATATGTGTCTGTATTTCATTAAGTGTGTGTGTTTTTATAAGTGTGTGATACTTGTTTTTATGAGTGTGTGTGATATGTGTGAATGTGTTTTCTTATGTGTGGGTGTTTTTATCAGTACCGTATATACTTGAGTATAAGCCGAGTTGTTCAGCACATTTTTTGTGCTGAAAAATGCCCCCCTCGGCTTATACTCGAGTCAGCATCTCGAGAACTGAGACGCTCGTCACTGCTGCTCCGGTGGGTGGCGCTCCGAGCGGGGTCATCTGGCAGTCTCCGGGTATTCATTTAGGTGGCCGGAGACTGCCAGATGACCCCGCTCGGAGCGCCGCCCACCGGAGCAGCAGTGACGCTG